>NW_015151917.1:20611-22452 GCF_000732505.1 Cyprinodon variegatus
GAGACAACGAGGGAGCCAAGGGGAAAGGAACACACACTCACACACAAGAGGGCAACAGAGAGAGAAAACAAGGAGCAAAGTAAAGCATAACATAACCAAAACCATGACAGTACCCCCCACTTAAGGGCGGATCCCAGACGCCCTAAAATGTACAGAAACAAAAAAACAACCCACCTAGGGTGGGCGGAGGGGGAACCAGGAAGGAGGGCAAGAAACACAAAACAAAAGTCAGAGTCCAAAAAACAAAACAATCCATCCAGGGTGGGCGGAGGAGAATCAAAGTCTCAGGACGCCGGACGCGGGGCCGGAGGCGAGGCAGAAGCTCTGGAGGCCGATGGCGACGCCGTCTCTGACGACGGAGGGTCTCTGGAGGAGGCAGACGGCAGCCGTCTCAGACGCAGCTGCAGGAACCTCGGAGGGGGGCGCCCACTGCGGCTCAGGAACAGACTCGGAAGGGGCCGCCCACTGCGGATCAGGAACAGACTCAGAAGGAGCTGCCCACTGCGGCTCAGAAACAGACTCTAGCAGTCTAGTCTAAGCCTAAGCAGCATAACTATAGAGATCGGTCAGGAGTTCCACAATCCTCTCCTGTGAGGTCAGACCACATCAAAGTCTCCAGTGGACAGTCTGCTCCACTGCTCCTCTGTGCACCTATCTACCCTTCATGTCTCGTCCACCTTCAATCAGTCAAAGTCCCCACAACTGGAATCATTTACAACCCTGCTATTCTGGCAACTAGTTAAAGTAAGAATAGAGCATCAGTCTTCTGTATTTTCAACAATAACTGTGATCTCACCTTTTCTCTCTTCTTACCAAGCTGTGTTAACCTGGTTGCTGATTTTAGCTTAAGTGAAAATAAACATTCTAACTTTTACAATCTTTCTGTCAGTGTTTCTGCATGTGGACAAAAAATATTAGACCCATCATGACAGAAACGGCAGGTGAATGAAGTGAGTAATCATATCAGCTTCCAGGGCTGTGATCATGACAATTCCAGATATGGACCTACGACTTTAGGGATAGACACCTAAAGTCATATATAATCTACAAATGAAATTGTTTTATGATAAATTACTACTATGAGCATCTTTGTACACCATTAACCTCACAATAGAGCATGTGTTTGAAATATTTCACAGTTAGAGACAAGTTTTTAAAGCATTTAAAATGATGACATTTATGATCATACTTCCAGTTGAAAATTGGAACAAAGGTCAATTCAGTTTAATAAGTATTACGTTCATCTAACAGTTTGGTTTAATATTTATACAGATAGCTGAAGCCTGCAGCCCTTCCTTTCTGCTTTGATGGTACAAATGTTGGAATGGAAAAATTATGAGAGAAAAGTATGGTTTTCAGGTTTCATTCCAGGAACACGTCTCTGCACAGGAAACAAATGGGAAGCTTCTGCTCTTCTGCCATACTGTGCAGCACAAACACAGGATCCAGCTGCTTTAAAATCCAACCTGGAATCCCCACAGGACTGGGCGCATCTTTCTATGTGCTGTCTCTCTACACTGCTGGGTTTCAACATCAAGAAAAAAATATATTGTGAAGCTTAAGGGCGACAATAGCACCGTGTTTCTGGTACCAACAGAGTCGATGCAGCTGCTTTTCCTTAGATAGAGAACTTTGAATCAATCTCACTGGACGATCTGGTTGATTTGTCTCTATAAAGTGACCTGAGATGACATGTTGTGAATTGGAGCTAAAGAAATGAAATGAGCAATGAGGCTGCCTGGAGAATTCAGCATCAATGTTATAAATCTGAAGCTGTTAGGAGTGTTGTGCCATATGCCATCATCATACTTTTTGGACATTGGGAACCAGTGTCCATATTT
>NW_015151917.1:25382-30068 GCF_000732505.1 Cyprinodon variegatus
GGCCCCAAGATCATGGGGGCCTATAAACTCTGTTTACATGTATGGGTAACTATTCCTTATTTGTGCACATTAGTTATGTTTTTGATAAAAATCCTTTTGCTAAAATGTCATCAGAATGAATATAATATATGGTGTGTCTCAGCCCCCCCCTTCAGTGTCCATCATATTGAACCAGCAACCCTCCAGTTACAGGGTGAACTCCTTCAGCCGCTGTCGCCGTAACGACAGAGAGACGGGGAGGAGAAAACTAAATTGGAAGAAAATGAGGATGAGATTCAGGGAGCTGTGAGAAGCTTTTTCATCCCTGACAAAGTTAAACACATTTTAGTTGGATTTTTCACTCCACTTGTTCTTTTCTCATCGCAGTGCTAAGATTACAACAAATTGATGGATTATAGAGCTTGTGGAGCTTGTGCTGCATTAGTAGTGTGACTTCCATGACCAGCTTATGTCACTGAACCGCCCTGGATAACAGAAACACGGAGGCTAAAGAATGTTTTTGGGGTTTTAACTATAAATAATGATAGTTTCTACAGAGGCCAGACATTAAGAAGCTCAGGTCAGAGACTGTGTGAAGCAGCAGGGAATCTGATGGACAGTGTCACTGTTGCTATAGCAGCATACTTTCAATCCACACCTTTATTCTTTATTTTATTTATTTTTTATTTTGGTTCACTCTAAGCTGTAAAATCCTGTAGAAGATCTGAGCACATCTGATTATAGACAAAACAGGACAAAAATAAAATCTAGAAAATGTATAGAAATAAATGTTTTTAAATTTTGAATATATTTTATATATTGAATATATTAAACTGGAAGTTTAGCTAATTAATAGGTCAATCAAATTAAGGGTAAAACCATATTTTTTTTATTATTAGTTAAATTATCAGAACTAAAATCTACTAACTCATCAAGGTTCTTTAGTCTTTTACTCCAGGTTGGACTCCTGGACCAGCTGCTAAAATCCAGTTGTTAGTAATTTTTTTCGTCATTTTTCATCAGTGTAGCAATTTAGACTTTGCTTATCAGCAGTTATTTCAATCTGAAAAACTCACACAAAGAGAAAAGACAATTAGGAGAAATTTATTGATACAATTACTTTGTCTTTGGCGCTCAGACCTCGGCAGGAAACATAGCACTTAATTTTGATAGATATGCATGAACAGGATTAAAGAACTGGGCTGTTTCCCCCCCCACACCTGAAACTGCTGGTGGAGTGGAGATACATGGAGTTGGTCAGTCTGTAGACTGCTGGTTGGAGAGACGGTCTGCTGAGCTTTATGGGGAGATCCAGTGGACTGCGTGAGCTGATACTAGAGCTTCACTCAGGGACCTGGAAGATGGAAGTCCAGCTTGGATAACACAGGTTGAGAGAACCTGTCCATGATGAGCAAGCATGGAGCGACAGTGGAGAGGAAAGACTCCTATTGGTAAGAGAAACCTCTGGAGGAACCAGGATCAAAATGGCGGTCTTCTGCCGGACCGGGGAGCATATGTGGGTTCTCTCCGGGTACTCCAGCTTCCTCCCACAGTCCAAAACATGACTATTAGGTTAATTGGCTCATCTAAATCCTCATTAGGTGTGTGTGAATGGTTGTTTGTCCTGTTTGTCTTTGTGTTACCCTGCAATGGACTGGAGACCTGTCCAGGGTGGACCCCGCTTCTCGCCCGTAGACAGCTGGACATAGGCACCAGTAGACACAAGTACACTTCATGACGCCAGCTGAGATAAAATGTGATGAAAAATGGATGATTGGATGGATGGATGGATTTACACATTAAACATTTTATTATCACCGGCTATAAACAGATTGCATTTGAACCAACGCTGTCAGACCAAGAGCTTCTGGAGGAAGACATTCAGCCAGAGAGTCATCTAAAAAGTGCAGGACGCCATACCTGGAGGACTGGAATTTATGCCTCCTGCACTAAAGTATCCATCACATGTCAGGGAGAATCATTTTCCAGTTGACATTAAGATTTTGCTCTGTTGAGTTGAAAATTACACCAGATATCTTTCTCTCTTTGAAGTTCTTCGATTCTTTGAAGTTTTCATCCTCATTTAGAGACTTTTTTGCTCAGTGCATCTGAAGTGCTTCTTTATGCTGTTTCCTAAAGCCTTCGTGGAATTTCTTTGTTCTCAGAAGGATGTTTAGAAGATGGTAAAATGATGTCATCTGTTTTTAAATCAATGCAGAGCTGCAAATGATCAGTTTTTTCCTAAACCAAAAATTATTTCTTAAAACTATCTTACAGTCTTACCGGTTGTTAGTTCTGTTGTATTTAATATTAGTGTCATGATTTTACTAAAGGTCTGACCCAAAATGCAGAAGACCAAAGAGAGAGACACAGGTGAAAGGTTTAACAGGTTTATTAAAGAGTTTAAGGCTCGGAGCAGAGTCGCTCTGAACTCAGCTCGACCGGAACTGGAAGGTGTGGGGAAGACAAACGATTAGTTCAGGTTCAGTGGGAAATATCATTGGTGGATATGGAGAAGAGGATCTGGTTGATGACTCACGTTTCCAGAGAAGTAGTGGGATCTTTGACTCCAATCTGTGTGCTGTTTTCCTGTGTTATTCTAAATCGGTGGAGAGCGGAACAGGGTTTACCCAGAACTCGGATGGTTGTTGGTGAACGGAGAAACTGACTGCCACTCAGATTTCCTGCGGTACTTGAACGGGTTGTGATGAAGATGATTCCCTTGCTCAGAGAGTTAACTCAACATCCTCTTCAAGGAAGAAGGATCCAAACCCCCAGCTCGGTTTGAGACTCAGTTGATCCCTTCTGGGACTAAAGGTCCGAAAAGATCCAGTTTAGAGGAAGACTTCCTGCCGAGAGGCAAAGACAAAAAACAAAGTTAAAACTCAGGTAGTCAAGAACTCAGTCTTACTCAGTAAAAAACTCAGCTTGGCTAGAGTACCCTAAACTGGCAAGCACTCTGGCGTCGAGGTAGTGGCAGTCAGCAGCTTAAGAACGCTCCGCTAACGAGACAACCATCATCAGGTGTGAGAGGAGGCGGACCAGAACCAGGCGCCTCCTGCTGGTGGAAGGGAGACAAACACAGAAACAAACACACAGACTGGAGTCCTGACAATTAGTATTTAAAAGGGCCTTACTTTTATCAGATATAATGTTTAAAAGTAAGGAAATGCAACCTTTACGGAGGAAATTTGTTGATTGAAATATTAGTTTACTTGACTAATACTGCTACTGACTTTCATTACAGGGTTGCTGGATCTTGGAGAAAATAAGCATAATTACTGTATAAACTATGTTGGGTTCTGGAGTCTGCTGTTCTCTCTTGGTGTAGCTATTAGGCTGCGGTCTGTTTGGAGGGCAGTTTCTGTTCAATCAGACTCATCTCTCCAGTGCAAGAGGAGCGGTCGGCCGGAGTCTCTTTATAGAATCAAACCATAGATAAACAGAAAGCTTAACAAACTAGTGCTTAGTATTTTTTTAGTCTTGTTTCATTTTCCCATTGACAACCAGTGTAGGTTAAACCAAACATGTTAACTGTTGACTTTCCAAGATATGAAGAATATTAAAGATGTAAGACTGAGTAACCCAGGAAGTCTGACTTTAAAGGAAAAGTCCAGTCAGCAAGGAATAATCAATGGATCATTATTTATACCTAAAACTTATACGATCACTGAGTCTGGGAGCGGCCATTTTTCCCCAAATATAGTAGCCCCTCCCTCCTGCCATCTTCCAGCAGTGACGTCACGGTGCGGTAAGCCTAGCGCCATTCTCCCCGCTTTCCAAGCTAAATCAATGGGAACTACTAGACACATCTGCAATCAACAACAATTATTGAAGATTTTCAGAGGACCAGTGTTCATTTCGTCAACCAGGACGGTGGCGAAAATATTTCATCAACGCCCCTTTTTCCTGTGACGATGACAAGACAATGACGCACAAAAATTGTTTCCAGAAAATAAAAAGATGACAAAAATAAAAAATTATTTTCGTTAAGGAGACTAAGACCAGACAAAATGTATGAGCCATGGACGAATGGACATTTAAAAATGTCCATGTTTATAATTAATTTGTAATTGTTAATATAAGTGTTTCTTTAGCTTTATAAAAGATTACGCATTGTTGCCCTGTTTGTCCCAAAACAGCGCCTGTCTCACAGCGCCTCATGCCGCTCAATCCGTAGTAGCAGAGGGCTAATACTCCTAGCTCAACCTCGCAGTCATGGCGGATACGGGTGTACGGTTTGTTGGAGGAGCTGGGCGAAAACAACGCCTCGATGTATGGAGCCATTTGGTTTACGACACAGACAACACCGGAGGAAGGACGCCACCAAAGAGTCTGCGGCTTCAAATGGCGGGGAAGAACACAAAGAATCTCAAGCGACATCTGAGGAGCCAACATGCAGCCAAATGGAAGAAGGTAAGGAACGGGTGGACCTGTAATAGCGCAGGAACGTGTGTCTGTGTGGTGGTGGTGGTGGTGCTGGTGGGGGGGTGATATAGGTCATCATACATTAAAACTTGGTTATTAATGTATGATGACTGTTTTTGGTCATTTTGTATAAAACATGTTTGCACTGTGTGATAATCGTTTCGCCATAATCGGTGCAGTGAGGGTCTGAAGATCTGGACCTCACATAAAAACATAAATCACATCAACTGAGTTTTTTTTATTCAACTCAGTACTTGTTGACTTTGTTGATTAAAGGTC
>NW_015151917.1:31503-34066 GCF_000732505.1 Cyprinodon variegatus
GCTGACGAGGAAATTGACAACAGGTGCAGGCAAGACAGAGAAACAGAGCAAGGGAGGACACAAGAGGGCAGCAGAGGACAACAAATGGATAACCAAGAAAAACAGGAACAAACAGACCAAGACTCTGACAGCTAAATCATATTTTGTTTCCATGATTTTATCCCACATAACATATTGTCTAATAAGTTGGTCCAATACTCACTCTACTACAATAAAACCATTAGATACATAAACAACCATTAAAAATACTGGATTAAAAAAAACATACCATTACCACCACTGTAGTATTCTGAGGAAATATCAGTAACTTACCTGGAACAATCTTATCAAGTTGAAAAACATCTGTTTAATTTATAAAATCAGACATGGTTTAGCACCACCACCACTATGTGACTTTGTACAGTTCAGATCCAGTGAGGTCAGGGTAACCAGAGGGGCAGTGAGGGAAGACGGCATCATCCCCGGAGAAAAACAGCCTTTGGTCAGGCTGCCTTCTCCGTAAGAGCATCTCAGCGATGGAACACAGTGCCAGAAACCATCAGAGACTCTTTGTCATTCTCTTCATTCAAAAACGAATGCAAAAAAATGGCTTGTAGAGAGCCAAATTTGTGGGCACTAAGGTTTTCTGTGTGTATTTAAATAATTTATAATTATTTTACATGAATTGTATTTCTTAACCATAATGTTTTTTATGTAATTGGTATTGTAATTTTATCTTGTGATTTTATACTTGTGTTTATTTTTAAGGTTGCCTTTTTTATACCTGGCTGGGGGACTAGCGATGAAAATTAGCATTCCTTAGCTAACTCGGGTATATTTACATTGTTTTAATGTTGATTAATGTACACTGTCCCCTTTCAAATAAACAATAAATAAATAAAAAAAAATATATAAATGACATGAAAATCACACTTGAATAAGTTTGTTGAAGCAATAACATATTTATTATAGAATTATGGTGTTCTATGGTTGTCCTGCTATTTCCTGTAATCCTTTTTTCCATTAGTGAAAAAAAAAACCTAATTCATTTCAAATCAATCCATCTATGTGCCTAAACTCAACAGGATTAACTAACAGCGAATAAAACTTAATGATAAAACGTAATAAAAAAACAGAACTGCAGCTGAAACCACTTTAAAGTGATATAAAAGTATTTCATTAACTTTAGTTTTGAGAATTTTAACAAGTCTACTGCAGCAGTGGTACCAGCAGGTATTATAGAAATATGATTTAGGAGAATTGCAGCAGCCAGCAGCTCTAGGCTGCTTTAGGCTTACAGTCCATCAAGCCAATTATCAGGAGTGCAGAAGAATAGATCACCATGTTCTGAATGTCCAGTGGACACCACAGCCTGTGACCTTTAAAATATCCTGTCCGCATCATCCTGCTCCCCCTGGAACGTCTACGCTTAGTCAGCGCTGCAACTCAATAACCTTATTTCCAAAAAGAAGCTGATGAGGACAAAGCAGAATACTTTTTTGCCGAATACTTCCATAGATTATTGTTTGCCTGTCATTTGACAATATTTTTCGACAAAATAAAAGTTTTCATTCATCAAAAATTATCTGCAAATAGACCAATACTGTGAAGACACAGACAGATTTGCAAACTGAATAACTGAGAAAACCAGATGGTAAGAAAATTTGTGTTAATCAAAATTCTATTCTATTCTCTGAGCTCTCCATCCTTGCCTAATTTGCACCATTTCTCCACTTTGAAATAAATAAAGTCAAGCAATCAATTTCCGTTTCCACTAGCCCCAAAAAGCTAAAAATCATTTATACCGTTTGCAATTAAAATGTCTGAAAATCAGATGTTTAAACTTGATTTTTTTCCTTCTGCCCTCCTCTGGTGGGTGTGACCATCGCTATGTCTGCCCTCCTTGTGTCCCAGTGATCTGACATGCCTCTGGATAGTGGGACTCGCATCACGTCCTTTTCTGTCCTGTGCCCTATAGGGCGAGTCTGGGGCCGCTCACACCTGCTATTAAGCATAATTAATCAGGCGGAACCTTAAGGCAACAATCATAATGGTCTGCTTGTGAGAACAAAGCTGCTGGGCTATCACCTATTAGCTCTAGGACATAAATTCCCAGAGCAATATTGTCTAGATAGGACACAAAACAAAGAGAGAAAGAAAAGTCACTTTGATTGATTAACTTGTTGTTACGTCATTACAGATCTGTGAATAATACGATTATTTAGATCATATAAGAGCCTTTTTTATCACGGCAACAATGGGGCTGTTGCACATCTCCAGTGTGCAGGTGGTAGGCAGGCAGGTGGATCAGATTCACTGCGGAGTTCTTCAACCTGGGCTGGAACCGAGAGAGACAGAAGTTAACTCGAGGACATCAAGCAAAGATTCGCTAGGTTCTTGCACAGGGACATGCATACGTTCAATGCAGGATGGTGGACAATCTGGTGAGGAGATTTGGTCGGTCTGCTCCTTAAATCTCCAGCAGCTAATGAGCAGATCTGGACCAGGTGGACCAGCTGTCAGCACACTGCTCCTCCTCCTGAAGCAATAAACCGACACTGCTATCCCTTAGATTATTACACTC
>NW_015151917.1:35521-37960 GCF_000732505.1 Cyprinodon variegatus
GGTGGAATAACTCTTTATTTTCACTTTTACCCGATGTATTCCAGCATCCAGCTGCCATGCATGTGGGCATTGTCAGTTTCACTATAGCTCTGGTGAATGTCAATGGTGAAGTCCTCTGCAGTGTAATTTCATCAGCTTTTTTAATTCAGTCTTAGTCTTAGTCACAATGACAAAAATCAATTTTAGATTTAGTCATATTTAGACGTTGCCTTCCCAATTTAGTTTTAGTCTTTGTCTGAATGACGAAAATAAATTTTAGTCTTAGTCAAATTTAGGTCATTTTGGTCATTTTAGTCAACACTGCAGAATAAAACTTCTCCACACACTGATTCTCTTTTTCTCCATTTTATTTATCTAACACTGTGCAGAATAGAACTTCACACACTGATTCTCGTTTTAACATATATCCCACTAAACACATTGAGCTTTTTGTCGGCTTGTTTCATCATATCCTCAAAGTCTTCATCCTCAATGGTCGTTGCAGGCAGGCCAGAGGCCCAATCCACTTTGCCATTGAGTTCTCCAGGGCTTTCATGCTTGTTGGTGTCAGGTTTGTACGGTGGGGGGGCTCCCAACACCTCTGCAACAGACTTCCTTTCCTTCCCCAGCCTCTGATCTGGCTGTGGTGTCACTGTGTCAGGTGTCTATTTGGGAGGAAGAAATTTAAACGATTAATATCCAGTGTATCAGTAGAACATCTTTCTTCTATGACAGACAGACAGACAGATACAGGCACATCAAGGCACACACACTTACACGCACACACACACAGCCACACACACATATATGACCACCCTTACTCGTTCTGCTATATGTAGTGAGGATCGTGTTGACTTCCATTGAATTTCAGCCATTTTCAACCCTTTCTATGCCCTAACCCTAAACCTAATGCATACCTCACCGTAACCCTAACCCAATTAACACCTGAAAGGCTGGTTATCCTCCCGCAGCAGTGTATCACAGTTAGCTTGTTGCAGGTATGACGCAGATATCTTTGATTTATGCCCAATTTTGAAGCGTGGTCTGCGCTCTGTTATTCCACGCCACAACGCCAGAGGGACAATCAGGAACTAGCTAGGATTGTGGGTGTCCGTATGTTGGTTTGACGAGCTTGTCCGCCATCTTCAAATCCTTATCCAATGACGGACGACACACATTTCACCCGTGAGTGTTCCCCTAAGACTGTCACACAGAGCTACAAACTAGTGTCCTGCACGGTGTCTGGGATAGTGTCCCCAGGTGTTGTGGACGGCGCTGCAGCCAGAGTTTCTTCCATTAGGAACCAAACAGGAAATATGCATAGTGTAGAGCGGATGTAGAAATGTAGAATTGACCAATCAGAAGCCTGAGGGCTAGACAGATACACCCACATACTCTTCATCGCTGCCAGGTTATTTCCATCCCTGCAGGTCAGGCTGTCTTTTCATTGCAGAATGGATGGATGGCACAGATCATCATAAGCAATCCGTTTACTGACATTAGAGCATCAGAGTCTGTACAGAAGTAGCCATTCAATATTTCCCCACTTCTTGATGGGTCCTTGGCTAAAGAGAAGCATCATTTCCTGGTCAGACCCTGTAATTTAGTGAAAGGGTGGAGTCAGAGTAAAAATATGCAAGAGGGGGGTCACTGCAGTGGCTGGAAGTTGGAGGGACGTGGGCTGCCATTTGGCTGGAATGAAACTTCCCTGTTAGACTGGGGAGTTTCATTTCGATTGGCTGCTAGTCTAGGGTTACCATATTTTCATTTGGGAAAATCAGGACACCTTGGAGCAGGGGAAGTGGGGGGGGGGGATCTCTGTTCCCATGCATAGAGATGTCTGTGGCATGCACTCACTCAACATAGACCTATGTAATCCTACAATAACATGATATTTACAGTTGATTTATTAAAAATGCTTTTCAGTAAAAGTCAACAGCAATAGCTCCAATAACAAACGATAATTTCATTCAAAATGTATTTATTAAAATGCTTAACAATTCCTGTAATGAATGAATAGCACTATGAAAGAAATAATGTTTCATCTAAACATCCCTCACTTAACAATAAAAGTTAACAATAACTCTCAACTCCCAATAACAGATGATACTCAGCCTCAGCAATGAACGAAATAATGTCTGTTCTGTAGGCTATTGGAAAAAATTAAATAACAAATGAGCTGATTAACAAATACCTCTTTTGTAGCAAAGATAACTTAAAATGTACCAAAAACGAACAAACATATCAATAGACTATCTTTACTTTCGGTGTCCAGGTGGCTTTTCAGATCCATGCACCTCCATTGGACACCGAGACATATGTGCCTGCTTTGCACACTGTGCACAAGGTCTCCAATGTGTCTCGACCCGGTCTGAAAGCGGGAACACTCTTTCGTAAATCGTCGGTAAACATACATTTGCGCTTTGGCATGTTGTTGGCGTACTGACAGCCACACTATCT
>NW_015151917.1:39209-41991 GCF_000732505.1 Cyprinodon variegatus
CTGACATTGGGTCTAACGTTAGAAAATAGAAAGTAGAGGAAATAGAAAGTCATTCACTGTGAAATGTTAATGTAGGAATTCTTTATTAAGTGGATCATGATGTCGTTTTTCAAGTGTTTGTTGTATTTCTCATTTGAAAAAGTAATGAGCTGAAACATATTGGAGGTTATATTGACGGAAAAAAAACAAACAAACATATTTTTAATGCTAATGAACAGACAGCATAAAAATGTATGGCATCATTTATTCATAAGTTGGAAATAGGAAAATGCTAAAAAATAACAGACATATACTTGTAATTCTGTCTTGATGCAACATTGACTATAACTATTGACTAAGAGGGAGTACCAGGTTTAAGTGGGAGTACCAATATGGCGGCTGGTGGCTTCACTTCAACCCCGTACTACCAACAGGCAACCAGCAATCCAGTGGATAAATAGACATCAGTGATTGACAAAGAGAAAAGCTGCAATTAGAAAATATTAAATTCATTTATAGTGGTAATGGAATCATATTCTTCAAAATATTTCTATCTAAAGGGAAACCAGCTGATTGCATCGACTCATTTACACTCTGCGATCCCTGGCACTGAGCATGCATGTAGCAACAGTGGAGAGAAAAACTCCATTTGAACAGGAGGAGACCTCCATCTAAACCTGTCTGCTGAGGACGACTGGGGTTCAAGGAGACAGAAGCAGATAAAGACATAAACCAAATAAGTTAGGCAGTTCGGCAGAAATCTTTGATACAGTGAATCAACATTAGCTGGACTAGAGTGGTCTTTTCCCGGGGCCCGGACACAGTTGATGGAATAAGCCAGAGAGTGAGTTGGACTGAGGGAAGAAGCAGATAGGGGGAGGTGGGTGAAAGTCTGCTTGATGCATGAGAGAGAAGCTAAGCTAGGAGCTAAATGAAGGGGATCTGGAAAGATGATTGGCTTCAGAGAAGCTGTGGCCCCTGAGTTGATTGGCGGGAGCTGAACGAGGGACATGGCAGGTGGTTCAGGTGAAGCTAAGAGTCTTACAGACTGAATTTACACTGAATCTTTATTTCCTGAAATTTATAGAAAACACCTGATTTCAGGGATTATTGCCTCGAAGTTTTTCACAAGCCTGTCTATAAAAAAACTAAATGTTTGTAAAAATTTTCGTTCAAATTGATTCTCATTTCTACATTTTGTCAGACAACAAGAAAACATTTAATTTTTGCCAAAAACAGCTGAATGTCTGACGCCATGATTTCCATCCAAATGACGTCTACACTTAGTTGAGAAGTGAACGGAGAAAAGACGTAATTCAATGAAAAGATGTAGAAAACTCAGTTTTTATTTATTTATTAATATTTTTTTTTTAATACAGTGTCCTGTCTGGCAATGTGGTAATTAGAATAATTGTCTTGATGCCAAAAAGAGCCCAACAGATTTTACTTTCACAAGTGGAGCAGTATGGCAATAAAAAAACAAAATCTCGGTTTTTAAACGTCTTTTCAACATCTATTATTAGACTAAATTGGTATAAGCTGGTGAAGATTTTGTCATCCAGGTCATCGTCATTCCAAAAAAAAGTTAAAAACAAACCACTGGACTTTGTTATCCAAGTTTGAAGACATTTTGCTTCCCATCCAGGAAGCTTTCTTGTTTTTATTTTTGAAATAACTGAAGTAGGGTAAAATAAGACTGACCAAACAGCCAAATTTTCAAGAACTATTTCATCAACATTACGAAGAACCGATGTTGCCTGAAAACCAACGTCTGAAACAACGTCTGCTATGTAGGGGGTTAGATTTAGAGCTGAAACAATTAATCGGATCAATCGTGATTAATTGATTACTGAAATAATCATCAAATAATAACAATCAACTAATTTAGTAATCGATTAACTGGGGTAAAAAGACCGTAAAACATGTCTTTAGTTGTCAGAGGAACCCACTTAGAACAGTTATACCAAAATTGCAAAAAAAAAACATCTAATGGTCAGGGTTTGGTGGTGGTTTTGAGGACCCAAATGCAGAGGCAGAGAGGCTGAGGTGAATCCTTGTAGTTTTTAATGATGAAAATGGTTAAAAAAGCAGGAATCCAAAAATCCAACAAAAAATGTAACAGACCCAAAGGGAGAGACGAGGTGAGAGGACACCGGCGACGACAGGACCAGCAACAACAAGGAACCAACAAAGAGTGAGAGCAGAGGGAGAGCATATGTAGCTGGCAGAGACAAAGGGAGGGCTAACGAGCTGACAAGGAGCAGGTGTGAGAGGAGACAACGAGGGAGCCAAGGGGAAAGGAACACACACAAGAGGGCAACAGAAAAACATGAGAACTAACATAAATCAAGAAATTACAACAAAAAAGGAATTAAACCAATTAAACTAGGAAACATGGAGCAAAGTAAAGCACAACATAACCAAAACCATGACACTAATCATTTCGCATTTCAGTTTCATCTGTTTAATTTCAGAAAAAAATCTTCTTTAAGTAGGGTGACCAAACGTCCGTATGTCCCGGGACATATCCGTATTTCACGTCCTGTCCCAGGCGTCCAGGTTTTTCTTTAGAAAGTGATGAAATGTCCTGTTTTTTAAATTACCTTCATTGGACCATTAAAATTGCAGGCACTAGGGCACTGCGCACGACGCTGCGAGTGATGTAATCCCTGAGCCGCGTCAGTGCGGGCAGCCCTGTTCTTAATCAGAATATAGATAGCGTGGCTGTCAGTACGCCAACAACATGCAAAGGCACAAATGTATGTTTACCGACGATTTACAAAAGAGTTTCCTCGCTTTCAGA
>NW_015151917.1:43448-46456 GCF_000732505.1 Cyprinodon variegatus
ATGAAGCTCGTTATTGGTGCCCACTGAGCTTTGTTCAGAAGCTAAGTTCCAATTTCTTAAAGGCTAGTGGTCAGAAGGGTTAAATAAAAGAAAGACAAAAGGAAAAAAGAGGTTTGAGTTACCCTAAAAGAAAGATTTTTCTGCAATAAAAAATGTTATATTCCTAACAAGGCCATTTAATTTTGTAGCTGCTGATTAAGTTAGACCAGCTGCATAACGAAGAAAAAAATAAATGACTTATTTTTGTCATGACTTTAATTTTTTGGTTCTGTTAAAGTTTTCCTTTTGAGTTTTTTCAGTTTCCATTTGATTCATGTTTTCCTGGATTTTCTGGATGTATTTTAGATTTTACGCCTTTGCCTTTTGCCATCTTGTGTCAGTTTCCTTTCCCCTAGCTCCCTTCTAGATCCCTCTGTCCAAACCTGCTCCCAATCTGCTGATTAGCCTGGTTTTGGTTCAGTCTGCCATTTATACACCTTCTGCTCAGTCACTTTTTGCTGGTTCCTCGTTGTTTCTTTGCCCTTCATGTCTGTTTTCCTGGATTTAAGTATTTTATTTTTAGACTTTTTCTTCTGTTGCCCATTTGGACATTAAACTTGAAATAAACCACAGCTTCTATGTCTGCATACGGATCCTTCAAATCTCCACTAAACCTGACAATTCTAAATATAACAATTGAATCTTATAAAAATAAAAAAAGTTGCAATATAATAAATGTCAAAATATGAGGAGAATAAAGAAATAGCATATGTTATTTACTCTTAGAAGAGGGAGCAATCTATCTCTTAAGTTTAATACTGTTTGGTTGAAAACTATCAAAACAACAGTTTTTTTTCTTATTATGACTTTTGTCTCCTAATATTATGTCTTTATTCTCATTATTTTTTGCTTTTCATATTTAAAGTACTTTCAGACGTTTGAATTCTGAATATAAGCAGACTTTTCCTTTAATGAACTAGGTTAGCGTGAGAAAAGCATGGCTTCACTTCAGAAACATGCTTTCCTCTAACCATAGATATAACAGTTGGTTTCTGTCTGTGTCAGACTTGTTTTGTTCTGATCAGTCGACTTCATTCTAAGAAGCTCATTGCTCACCCTTACCTGCCTCCAACACAGGCCAATCAGCTTCAGTAGGCGCCATATGCCTATTTTATGTACAGTTTGAAGTTATTTGTATTATGAGAATTTGATATTTCATTTACATTAATGAGTGACATTAATAATTTGATTTAAAAATATGTACAAGTTAAAAAATGTTAATTTAAAATATTTACAGGACGCTGCTTAGTGTGCCTTTTGATGACGTCATATTTCTGCGCCAGGTGCCCGGTAAGGTAACCGTTGTAACCAGACACGGGAGGAGGAAGGTTGGTGGCTTACGGTTTTCTTTTTTTTTTATTTCTTTTTTTTATTTTATTTATGCATTTTCAGAGGTAAACGGACAAGACAAAAAAGAGAAAAAATAAAATAAAATACAGCAAAACAGTAAACAAGTACAACAAAAACAAGACAAAACAGTGTCAGCAAACTGAAGAACTGATAAGAGAATAATTATATTATTATTATACACTGCATGAAAAGTGGGATTTTCGTCAATATACGGCACTGTAGATTGTCGTGGAACTTCAGGTTGTCAGGCCTCGGCCCTTTCTGTTTACCTTCACAGGTGTCTGTCGTTGACTGGAGGGCGGGGCACGCACACCTGCAAGTGGTTCAGCAGCACCGGCCCTGCACTATTTGAGCAGCGCTCAGACAGCGGGAGGACGCCAGAGTGTTACCATTGCGGTATGCCTGATCGGCTACGGCCTATCGCCTAACCTACCTTTTCTCTGGCTCATACTCCTGCGTTTGTGTCTCCCAGGTTCTCTCTCGTGAATCATCTCCTCCTCTCGTGGCGGATCCTTCCAGGTCCTCTCAGGAGTATTGAGGTTGGTCACCCAGTCTGTGGGTCCCTGGCCTCCCGTTTCTCCCTGGTTCCTCCCGCNCTCGTGAATCATCACCTCCTCTCTTGGCGGATCCTTCCAGGTCCTCTCAGGAGTATCGAGGTTGGTCACCCAGTCTGTGGGTCCCTGGCCTCCCGTTTCTCCCTGGTTCCTCCCGCTGGTTCTGATTTCCGGAGGCTGCTCGGATAACTCCTCATTCCCCCGCTCTCTGGTCACGCCACGCCTGTCACATCACCATCAGGCAGCGCCGAGTTCTCACTGCTCCCTCCCGGTCCGGTGTCTGCGCTCTGTGGTAAGCTCAGATCCGTTGTTTTCTTCCTCCAGATTCTCCGCGTTCTAACCTCTTCTCTATCCTCCTTAGACGAGACCAGTTCCCTGGCAGCGCTCCATTTCTTGTGGTTTTTTTGGTTGACTTAATCTCTGTGATCTGTTTGACTGATTGTTAATAAAGACCCTGAGACTGTGCCTGTTTTTCCGAGTGTGTTTCTGCATGTGGGCGCGGCACCTAAAGCCAAACATGACAGAAGAACACTCTGGCCAAACAGACCCAGCGAACGCACTCGGTAGGGCGTTAACCGCTCAACAGGACCAGATTCGGGGTCTAGAAGCCACCGTTTTAGGGCTGCAGAGTCAGTTACAGGGCTTTGCAGCTCAGATCAATCAGCTGACTCGCGCGCTAAGCGCAAGCCCCCAGGCAGCCGCTTCCGCGTCCCCGGGCCCCGCCCCCGGCCCCGCGTCAGCGGAGACGTCATTCTCCGCCCCCGAGCCCACCTCGCCCAGTCCGGAGAGGTTCTCAGGTGACAGCGGAGATTGTGGGGGATTCCTTTTCCAGTGCTCACTCGTTTTTAACCGTTCCCCACGTTTGTACGCCCAGGATCATGTGAAAATTTCTTTTATTTTACGGCTGTTAACGGGAAGAGCACTAAGATGGGCTGAGTCCCGCTTCCCCGACTGCCAGAGGTTTGGCTGCACATTTGAAGAGTTTTTGTCTGAATTTAAGATGGTTTTTGCAGCCGACTCTAATGAGGTGCAGGACTCACGGCGGCTCTTAGCTCTTCGGCAGCG
>NW_015151917.1:49753-76188 GCF_000732505.1 Cyprinodon variegatus
CTCCGTCTTCCATCTCACTCCAGAGTCCATCCTACCTTCCACGTGTCCCAGATCAAGCCCGTTGTCACCAGTTCTTTCTGCCCTCCGGCTGAACCCCCTCCACCTACCCAGCATCACCACGGATGTCGGGTCCAACGGATCGTGGCCTCCCGTCCCCGAGGCAGAGGTTTTCAGTACCTCGTCGACTGGGTGGGTTGCGGTCCTGAGGATCGGTCCTGGCTTCCTGGCTCTTCCATCCCGGATCAGTCCCTGATCGACTCCTTCCTGTCCTCCTGTCCCTCCTCATTTTCCTCATGCTCGCCAGGAGGCGACCGTTGAGGGGGGGAGGTGGTGTCAGGACTCGGCCTCGGCCTCTACTGTTTACCTTCACAGGTGTCTGTCGTTGACTGGTGGGCGGGGCACGCACACCTGCAATTGGTTAAGCAGCACCGGCCCTGCACTATTTGAGCAGCGCACAGACGGCGGGAGGACGCCAGAGTGTTACCATTGTGGTATGCCTGATCAGCCACGGCCTCTCACCAAACCTACCTTTTCTCTTGCTCATACTCCTGCATTTGTGTCTCCAAGGTTCTCTCTCGTGAATCATCGTCTCCTCTCATGGCGGATCCTTCCAGGTCCTCTCAGGAGTATCGAGGTTGGTCACTCAGTCTCTGGGTCCCTGGCCCCCCTGTTTTCCCCCTGCTTCTTCCCGCTGGTTCTGATCCCCGGATTCCCCGGGGGCTGCTCTGACAACTCCACATTCCCCCGCTCTTTGTCACGCTGATGCCTGTCACATCACCATCAGGCAGCATCGAGTCCTCACTGCTTCCCTCCCGGTCCGGTGTCCGCGCTCTGTGGTAAGCTCAGCTCCGTAGGTTTTTTCACCTGACTCTCCGCGGTCTCTTCTCTTTCCTCCTTAGACGAGACCGGTTTCCTGGCAGCGCTCCAGTTCTTGTAGTTTTTGGTTGACATAATCTCTGTGTTCTGTTTGACTAAGTGTAAATAAAACCCCTGAGCATGTGCCTGTTTTCCCGAGTGTGTTTCTGCATGTGGGCGAGGCACATTAAGCCAAACATGACAGTTTGATGAAAACAGGATTGTTTCTAAGAATTTAGATTTAAGGGAGCTACTCTGGTCCACACTCCAGCACAGCAGATTGCGATAATACATCTTAAGTTAGATGTCACCCGGCGGTTAGAAATAGAAAGAAGAGGAAGAGGAAGTCACGTCACTAGCAGCTAGCAGCATTAACTTAGCTTCTGTGTGGAAACCGGAGCCAAGATGGCAGCCAGCACACACGCTTCGCTGTAAACTCGTCCGAGTTTTGGGCACCACTTGCCACTTTCAAGAACTGGTATGTGAACGAAAAGACAATAAGAGAACTACAGTGGGTGATGGTTGGAAATAGACACTTCACTCACGCTCCCCGTGTTTCACGAATTGCGTGAAAAACATGTGACTACTATAGCCACTAGGTGGAAGTCTGAGTCCATTTCGGCATCCCATGAGTCAGGATTAGATAGGTGAATGAGCAGACTGGGAAGGGTATGAGGTGTTGCGAGCTGAGCGGATTATTGTTCCCCAGGTTTAGCGCAGAGGTTAGGGTGAATGGTCTGCGATTCAAAAGGTTGAGGGTACGGTCCCAGCTGTGGCTGAGTTTATTATTGTTGCCTTACATGTTTTTCTATTTTTTTTAATCACTTGAGGGCCTATGATATCAAAAATTGTACAATAACTCATTTAACTTATTTATATATATTACGGATAGTAGCCTATTATGCTGTTTGACTTTATGGCATCTTTCTTTTATTTAGATCAGCTGATGTGCGCTCCACCTTTCCAAGGAATTACATTAGACCATAGGGATTATCATTCTACAGCCTCAATATCTTACTCTGATAATAATAGGCGTATTNTTCTTCCTTTCCATTAATACAGTAGGAACATAAAAAAAAAAATGCTTTTTATAATCTTGTGCTTCTGGTAGGGCTGGTTTATGCAAATCAGAAAAGTCTGCTTTAAAAATGTTGATCTGATGCTGTCATCACAAAGAGAGAAACTCCCATCAGATCATCTTTAACACCAACATGTTCTCTGTAGCTCTGCTGCTCTTGCTGGCTGCTGGATCCTGTGAGTCTAACCGAGTCAGAAATATTTACAGTAGATTCATTCCAGCTTGTCTTTGTACTGTTCTCACTCTGATGTCCATTTCTGTTTCTATACTGTAGATGTGAAATCTGAACAGCTGACACAGCCAGCTTCTTTAACTCTGCAGCCAGGTCAGCATCTGACCATAGACTTTGGATCAGACAACCTTCAGGGAAAGGACTGGAATGGATCGGCAGAGCTGGAGAAGGATGGAGCACATACTATAAAGATTCACTCAAGAACAAGTTCAGCATCAGCTTTGTTACTTCTAGTAAAACAGTGACTCTGAAAGGACAGAATATGCAGCCTGAAGACTCTGCTGTCTATTACTGTGCCAGAGAGAGACACAGTGACACAAACAAGCAGCAGAGCTGTACAAAAACCTAAACCTGAGTGTATTATAATTCATCAACTACGGGTGGTGCTATTAGGCCACAAATGAATTTAAAGTTTTATAAGGGACATTATTGCAATGTCACATTCTCTGTGTATATTTCAAAGAAACATTACAATGAAGTCATAAAACTTGGTATCAAGTTAATTTGTAATATTTAATGTTGATAGGTTGGCTAACTATATTACATATAATCATATTACAAAAGAGAAAAATATAAAAGGTATAAAAGAAAAAATGTAGCCTCATTTATATTTTTTGGGGGCAAGGGAGTTGCCATGTTGCAGTATTCTGTGTGTCAGTGTGCCCCAGTTAATATAGCAAATTTAATAATCTATTCACAATAAAAAAAACAACAACAACAACAACAATTTAACTGAGGTTGTTAAACAAAGCATTAGCACATATCAATTAGGTTTCTTTGAGTCTAAAAAGTAGTCAGTTTTGACAAAACTGACCTGAAATTTCTGAAATATTACAAACCTAAATTCACAAGGTTTAAAAAAACCCAGAAACAAAATATTTATAATTTTCTGTATTTTTAATACGGGTTTATCAGAGGAAATAAAGAGCTTCTCAGCTGGTTTGTTATTTTAATCTAACAGATGTCTGAGTTGCTTTACGTGGCCAAATACTCCTGAATCCAAATAATGGATTATCTACCTTATCTTATCGCCACCCTAAATTCATAACAGCATAGTTTCTAAAGCCTCCGCCTCCGACACAGTTTGAATTTGTCTTGATTAGTTTTAAATTTTTACAGCTTGGAATGAAAGTAGAATATGTATCTTGAAGCATCGTCATGTTCCAAAAAAAATAAATAAATAAATAAATAAAAATTCCTCAAATCAAATGTTAACAGAATAATGAGTCACTGTATGTGTCTTTCCAAGAGGGAGGAGTATATGCAAAATTTGTTCTACTTCTACCGTCACGTCTGAGGGAGTTAAAGAGTTCAGACCTGCTGTTAATCAGAGTCTAAGATACATGGCTGCTAAAATGATGATTCCTCATGAGGTCCTGGTTGCTTTTCTCATCCTGACACTTAACTTGACAGGTAAGAACAGAGATTATGAGCTCTTTAAAGAAAAAACAAAACAAAAAACAATATAGTTTAGAACCTAATGATAAGTTTATCTACAGGTACCGATGGTGAAACACTGACTGAGTCTGAACCAGTGGTTATAAGACCTGGAGAATCCCACAGACTGACCTGCACATATTCTGGGTTTAGTAGCGATCCTAGCATGGGTTGGATCAGACAGGCAGCTGGGAAAGGACTAGAATGGATTGCTTGGATCTACTACAACAGTGCCTACATTTCCCACTCTGACTCAGACCGTTTCACCATCTCCAGAGACAACAGTAGAAAGCAGGTTTATCTGCAGATGAACAGTCTGACAGCTGGAGATTCTGCTGTTTATTACTGTGCTGGGTAGGCACAGTGACACAAAAAGCAGAAGCACTGTACAAAAACTCCTTCGTGCATAAATACTTTCAACAAAAAGACACCACAGGGAAAGCCCAAACATCTTTTATCACAAGAAAAACATGATGATAAACAGAAAGCCAATTCAGAATATAGAAACACTACTCAGAAGCTGAAAAAAGATTTTTGTAAAATCCCATAGGGGGTGGCCAAAGACTGCTAATTACTTTAGTATGAAAAGACCAGTCTAGTTCACATATATCTGATACAGTATACAGTAAAAAATGGAACTTCATATAATATTAAAAAAAGACTTGTATTATTCAAATCACAATATTTTTTTTTATATTTACTTGGTAAAGTTAGCTACAGAAGATGACAAATTTATATCAGATCAGCTTTAACATCAGCATCGGGGCTTTGGTGCTCTGCTGCTGCTGGATCCTGTGAGCGTTACTGATACAAAAAAAATTATAGTAAGAATGACTTTCTTCTGGAAGAGATAGGTTTCTACTGGACAAATGGAAGAAACTTAAAGAAAGGTTTTTTTTTTCTTTTCTTCCAGAGGAAACTTGAAGAAAGTCCTGGTAAAGTCCTGGTAATAGATGATATCTTGGAGAACCTTGATAGTTCCATTGAAAAGTCAACTCACTATATCCGCCAGGCTACATAAGAAGAAATCTTTATAAGAATATACACAGTGACTCAAATCAAGAATTTATATAATGCGACAGGTCTCAAAATTGAAAAGTAACAACCATGTTGAAACACTGCATTTACACATACAGAACAGCAGCAGTATATTACATCGAAACACAGTCCAGTTGTCAAGCTCATTCTTGTCACATAGCGTTCTGAAACAGAATACAAGTTTTGAAGCTTTTGCCACTCCAAGATTATTAAACTTCTGCTATTCATGTCCTGGAATTACCCTAGTTTATATATATTAAACCCCATGTCATGATCTT
Organism: Cyprinodon variegatus; assembly: GCF_000732505.1. Lineage (NCBI taxonomy): Eukaryota > Metazoa > Chordata > Actinopteri > Cyprinodontiformes > Cyprinodontidae > Cyprinodon > Cyprinodon variegatus. Next base: position 54,672 of record NW_015151917.1, read on the forward strand.
GGTGCTAATGACGGCTTAATTGTTATTCAATTCAGTTGTCTATCTCTGCCCAGTTTCTCATCACAGTTCAACTTTGTCACCTGCTCCAGTCTCTATTTAACCTGCCTGCTCCCAGTCATCGGTGCCAGATGATTCAAGCTAGATAGTTAGAGAGAGTTCTCTAGTGTACCTGATTGCATTTGGATTTCCTGATCCTGACCCATTCTGCCTTTGGACCTCTGAGCCTGCCCATTCCTGTTCTGATCTGATTTACTGACCTATCTTTTAACTCCTGCTGGATTCGGCCTGTTGACTGAAACAGGATCTGTTTCCTGACACCGACCTGGAGTTCTCTTTGGTACCTCTTCAGATCTCTGCTCTTCTGGCTTTGACTCCTGTGAACCTCTTTGACACCAGCTTTGTCTTCGCAGTCTGGATTGTCCTGCCTTCCTTCATGTGCTTGGATCTGTTCTTTATCCAGTTCTGCAGTCTTCAAGTCTTAAGCGTCTGGGACTCTTTGGGCATTGTTCACTGAGTAGTGTTGGCAGTCATTCGGCTGGAATTCATCTCTTCCACTGGGCATGGACTGAATGGTGCCATAAATGTCCCTGCATTTACTGCAGATCCAATGTTTTAAAATAAACACTTTTGAGAAATCAGTCTGTCTGTCTGCCTTGAATTCTGGATCCTCTGTTCTGAGCTTTGACACCCCAATTCAAGGTTATTACTGGATTTGGCCTGCTTAAGGCAAAATAATATACACCGAAATGAACATGACTTTCCAGTAAATTTGACCTTCCAAGTTTCATCTAGAAGAAACTGGAAGAAACTGTTCTCTGGAACTGGAAACTTTTCCAGCTGGAAAAAAAAAACAAGGAACAATCCTCGAAAATCTGGAAGCATAGCATGATTACAGATACCTCATTATTGTTAGCAATATTGTTTTAATGTGTTTTATCCAATGTAAAGTGTAAAGTGTGAACAGAAAAAAGCAGCCAGCCGCTGTAAACGGGTAATTAGCTGAACTTCTAACCACAAAATAACAGCTTCTTTATAATTAGGGTAGCAACCGTGCAGTGAAAGGAGCGGAGTCGATTGGAAATAATTGCTTTTAGTACTCATTTTACAGTGACCAACCAAAAGACAATTTCAGTATTGACTTAGACCATTCCAGGAACATAGTGACTTTGAAAGGACAGAATATGAAGCTTGGAGACTCTAAAATGTATTATCGTGCAAGGTGAGAGTAGTACAAAAACCCCACAAAGCATTTTTTCCCCGAAAATTTCAAAACACATTTAGTCATATTTGATTTATTTAACGTGTTTTGAAACACAATAAGGTTCCTTACAAAAAATTTATAAAATGAGAAAAAAAAAATTCTCAGACTTTGAACATTATAGGTATATATTATATATATTTATTTATTTACTTTTTTTCTATTTTACGCTGGAGGAGTGGTCTGGTGCCCTCATATTCAAATTAAGAGGTTTTATAGTACCGATCACATGTTGTTAGTAAAGGAGAAGAGAGGAGAGGCTAACTACAGATTAACTACAACTCCAACATGTTTTCTGCTGCTCTGCTGCTGCTGCTTGCTGCTGCATCTTGTGAGTCTGACTGCAACAATGATATTTATAGTCCACACACACCGATACTTCATTGTTGTTCATAATTTACTTTTCATGTTTTGTCTCTTTAGGTGTTAAGTGTGAACAACTGACTCAGCCAGCCTCAAAGACTGTGCAGCCAGGTCAAAGTTTGACCATAAACTGTCAGGTTTCTTACGGTCTAAGCAGCTATGCAACAGCTTGGATCAGACAACATTCAGGGAAAGGACTGGAATGGATTGGGTGGAAACATACAGGAGGTTCAAGCTATAAAGATTCCCTTAAGAGCAAGTTTAGTATTGACTTAGACACTTCTGGAAAAATAGTGACTCTGAATGGACAGAATATGCAGCCTGAAGATTCTGCTGTGTATTACTGTGCCAGAGACACAGTGACACAAACAAGCAGCAGAGCTGTACAAAAACCTCCTCAGAGCCTGGAGAGTTATATCAAACAACCACAGGGGGAGCTCTTGTATAAGAAATAATACGACACAAAACACAATTCATTAAATTATTATAATCAAACCAGATCAGAGTGAAAACATCAAATATACATCAAATATGATTATTTTCAATTCAGTTTATTCATATAGTGCCAATTCAGAACACTTGTCATCTAAAGGCATTTTACATACACAGTTTAACCAGATCACACAGTCAAATTGATTAATGTCACACAAGTAGAAATCACAAAAGTAAAAATCTATACATGGGATCAAATGCAACTGGAGCAGGTATGGAAAGCCAAATGTGCCTTATAATTCATTAATTAAAAACTGGAAGAATTACCATTTGTAAATGTAAACATTTAAATGATACTTGAGATGCATGCATTAAATAAACAGATATAATTTTTTATCCTTAACAAATAATAAATAGCATATTTTTCACGTCTTTAATTAACTATTAAATTTTTTTTTTCTATTTAATGGTTTAGTACATATAAAGTATGAATTGACAGCCCACATCTATTCATACTTTGAAACATGTCAATTCTTTAGATTTTATTTACGGGCCCAGCCAAGGCTGTCAGCTGGCCTATCATGAACTACCAATGTTTGATAGCCTTAGGTAATACTGAAATGTCCTTTTCTTGAGGGACCAAAGCTGCGGGAGAGTAAAGCCTTCTGAAAACCATATCAACCGGGTACATGTGTATCCTAACTCTAATCGGGCTTTTAGAAACCCCAAGCTTCTCAAAGGTCCAAGCTTCTCAAAGCTGTGGACAAGAGTATCCTGACTCTTTACTCTTTAAGTGAAGACACCAAGACTACTACCACATTTGGAAAGAGAAATAGCTGTTTTCTGATGATCTGACTTAATGGTTGAAAACCCCAGCAGAATCTGTATTTTAATGGTTTAGTGGTTATTTAGACAGATATAATGACAATTAGATGAAAGTAGCTAGACATGAAGGGAAATAAATTATGTGTTTTAATGCTAATTAGACAAACTATCCCTGTGAGTTAGAGATTAAAATAAAAATTAAGACAAACATTTCTGTGAGGCAACAGAGTTCTTAGTAAAAACACAGAAACTTTACAAAAGTTCTGCAAACAACAGGTAGTGCAAATACAAGAGTGATACACACTCTGTGTATCACTCAAGCAGCACCCAATGGTCTAGGATTTCCTGTTTTTCATGATTTCTATCATCATATGGTTTAACTGAAAATTCTTGTTTCCCCCTCAACTAAAAGCTCATTAAAATCCACATTACAAATACTGTAGGATCAGATTTGAATCATTTGTCCATTTTTTTTATTTACTTTACTGATCTATGCTTAAAAAATTACATTGTAATATGAGTGTTGGTATAAAAACATTAACATATAAAATTGCCGGAAAGAAATTTTGATAAAACTGGGGTGAAGCGGATGCAACATTATTGTAGACAAAGAATAACAAGATATGTAGAAATAATTCAAAAATAATAAATTATTTCTTTCCTTCACCAGTAGGAGTTAGAGCAAATGGTGATTATTCCATTTTTACATGTTTGTTGGAGAGTTAAAGTCCAAAAGTGAATCAGTGAGAGATACTGTATGAACAGATACTCTGTCTTCTATCCTGATGAGATTTTAAGTTCTCCTTTCATTTCTCAACTTCTTGGTAAATTGGAGTGGTAAAAAAATAAGGTGTTTTTACCAAAATCCAGATTGATGAAAGAATAATATGCGTTAATTAATCTGGATAAAAATCAACTGTCTGTGTGCAGGTACTGATGGTCAAACACTTACAAAGAGATAGGGGTCCAGTTAGTAAAAGGCCTGGATAATCTCACATATTGACCTAGCCTTTGTAAAATATTAATAACTTTTCAAATTTTGATTTCAGAAAAGAAATTATGGATGTAAAAAGAATTGTTTTGAAGTGTCTTTTCTCATTAAAAATAGAATTGTTGTTTTCTTTCATTTATTTCTTTTTCCTAAACATTATAAGTCCACCATGACTTCTGTCTGAATGAACCTCTTTTTAAATGGGGCTTTCAGATTATTCTGTCAGTGTGTTTGCTCAATTTTAACTGTGCTGTATCTCAGATGACCAGTTAGTTAGAGCAGAAGACACAGATGGACTACTTTGTTTATTTGACTATGAATATGGAATCACTTTTTGTTTGATAGAATGAGGCAGATGCAGTTGCTAATTCATTTTTAAAATCTTAGCCTATTGAGGTATAAAACAAGAACTTTGTGAAACTGATCTTATCCTACTCAAAAGAAATTAATCAAGTTGTTTTCTTTTTAGTCTGGTCAAAAAATAAAATACATCCTTAAGAATAGATCTTATATTCAGGATATTTTTGGACAAAGACATAAACCAATATTTAATACCAGAATTTCTCCATTGTGGGGAATAAATAAGGATATATGTATATGATATATATATATATATATATATATATATGTATTAGTTCTCTGTTTCTATTAAAAATGAATATAAAAAAGCCAATTTTTATGTTCTGCTTCTGATAGGGCCGGTTTATGCAAATCAGAAAAGTGTCTTTTAAAAATGTTGATCTACAGCACAAGGAGAGAAACTCCAATCAAATCATCTTCAGCACCAACATGTTCTCTGTAGCTCTGCTGCTGCTGCTGGCTGCTGGATCCTGTGAGTCTTACTGAGACAGAAACATTTACAATAGAATCACTCTCCATTGTCCTTGCACTGCTCTCACTCTGATATATATTTCTGTTTCTATAGATGTGAAATCTGAACAGCTGACACAGCCAGCTTCTTTAACTGTGCAGCCAGGTCAGCGTCTGACCATAGACTGCCAGGTTTCCTATTCTCTTAGCAGCCTCCCAACAGCTTGGATCAGACAACCTTCAGGGAAAGGACTGGAATGGATCGGCAGAGCTGGAGGAGGATGGAGCACAATCTATAAAGATTCACTCAAGAACAAGTTCAGCATCAGCTTTGTTACTTCTAGTAAAACAGTGACTCTGAAAGGACAGAATATGCAGCCTGGAGATTCTGCTGTCTATTACTGTGCCAGAGACACAGTGACACAAACAAGCAGCAGAGCTGTACAAAAACCTAAGCCTGAGCCCATTGGCGGCTGACAGAGTTTTATCTCTGCAGGGGCCATATATTTAAAATAGACATATACCAAGAATCAATCAAATGTAGAATAAGTTATCACACCAGCATATTTATATAACATTATAACATGCCAACAAAAAAACATTATAAAAATTAGAAAAACATATATATATATATATATATATATATATATATATATATATATATATATATATATATATATATATATATATATATACTACCCCGAGTAATATTGTGTAATATCTTAAGAATAACTGCTGCTCTGGGAGGTTTTTTTGGATGTTTACTTGGTTGTCTGTAGTCTGGTTTTTGCTGTTGTTATGTTCTCTTTAGTTTTTTTTTTTTGTTCCTCTAAACTCCTGCAGGTGTGGAAGTAGACTTCTGCTGTGTTGTCTATTTTTGTTTTTCTCTTTTCATGCACTGTTTTCTGTCTCTCTCTCCCCACTTAGTGTATTATCCCCTCTTTCTTTCCAAACTCTCTGTCTCTGTGTCCGTTGCATTGTATGATTTTACACTCTAAATAATTTTCAATAAAGTTTAAGTATTAAGAAAATAGTAACACCAGAGAAGAGTCACATTCCTCCCCTTACACTTGATTTTATTGCTTAAATATGAGTAAATATTTAAACATAGATAAAAGATAACCCATTTCTGAATTTCATTTTGATAATGTTTAATTATTATTATTTATTTTTTTTATCTTGCCAGGAGGGACATATTTAGGACATGTATTCTGGGGGTGCTTAGCTCCAAATGAGCAAACCTCCACTTGGTTTGCTGCTTATCATATCTTTGAAATTAAAATGATCCTAAATTATTGCAAAGCAGGGGAATTCTTAGAACAATGCATGTCCAAAAATACACCAAATTAATTATCAACACCAAAGTTTGCATAAAAACAATATATGTTCACCTTTAGTTTTTTTTTGAAGGAGGAGGAGTTCATGCAGAAGTTGCACAGCTCCCATATTTACATGTCATGTATAGTTAAAACCTGCAGTTAATAAGAAACAAACACACAGCAGGCTGATGAGAGACACATGGCTGCTACAATGGTCAGACCTCACAGCATTGTGATTGCTTTTCTCATCCTAACGGTTAACTGGACAGGTAAGAACAAAACACGAGCAGTTCTTTGAATTGGAAAAATACAGTTAAAAAAAACAGTTTAGGACCTAATGATTTGTTTATCTGCAGGTACAGAAGGTCAAACACTGACTGAGTCTGAACCAGTGGTTAAAAGACCTGAAGAATCCCACAGACTGACCTGCACATATTCTGGGTTCAGTAGCACTCCTTATATAGCTTGGATTAGACAAGCATCTGGAAAAAGACCGGAGTGGATCGCTTCTATCACTGGTGGCAGTGAATACATCTACTACTCGGATTCACTGAGAAACCGTTTCACCATCTCCAGAGAGAACAGTAGAAATCACGTTTATCTGCAGATGAACAGTCTGACAGTTGGAGATTCTGCTGTTTATTACTGTGCTAGAATAGGCACACAGTGACACAGAAAGCAGAAACACTCTACAAAATCTCCTCCGTGCATAAATACTTCTGACAAAAAGACACCACAGGGGAAGCCCTTACACCATTTATCACAAGAAAGACATTTTAATGGAGAAGTCTCTGATTATTTAAATGGATTTAGAAAGTTCACATTACAGAAATAATTTTCAAATAGTAGAATTACTCAGAGTTTTTGAATAATGAAACTGATGTCAGTAGGTTTCAATTAGCTGAAGTAGAGCACCCATGTAAACCTACTTGTTGTTTCTGAGAAGCTTCAACACATATGCCAAAGATCTGCATAAGAAAACAAGACGGAATATATTCTAAACATTACTTTCAGATATGACATGTTAGTACAACATCCAGATAATACCTAACATACAGGACACAAAGTTTGACCTAACAAGGCAAACCTAGAAAATGCCCCTCCCCACAACTATGACACCACCTTCCTCTCACCCTCCAGCTTTTAGATAGGTTTTGATACAAAAAAAATACAAAATACAAGAACTTTTCTTAAAATCATACGTTGAAAGAGAGAGTTGAGCACTAGGAGGGAGGAATTCTGTGTGCCCAGAGGCAGCTTCACGAGATTAAGTGTGTCCTTCAAAGACCTCAAAAACAGAGGGTGAGATTGATAAGCTGCGAGTTGGGAGAGTCTAGCCTTCAGCACCTGTCGTGCACTTCCCTCAGTGTAACTTTCATTGACTAGCAACCGTGACAGCATGATGCACAGGCCTACAAAGTCTGAACCCTGTCATTTTTTAAGAAAAGCACTGAATTCACAAAATACAAATTAATATGGCATCCTTTTTATAACTCATGTTATGGAAAAATAAAAAATGCAATATACAGCACATGACAAAAGTTAAGGTAAAACCTACATTAATTATTATTTATATGAGGATAAGGGGTCTATTTTCACTCTTAATAGATGATTTCAACAAACAGGACATGTTTTCAGCATTTTTTCTTTTGAATATTTTCAAAGAGCTGAAGAAAAACAAATGTTTTCTGGAAAGTATGTATTTCTGACTGTGGAATTACTACATCATTAATATTTGTGTAGAAGGAATTTTGAACATATTCATGAACATATTTTTAACATACTGTATTGAAAATTAATTCAATAGTTTTGGCTGGATCTCAACTCTTCGCCACAACTCTTTGTATATTTAATAGTTGAGGAACTGCAGCAGTTGTACCATGGCTAAAGACATGTGAAGATGAGCTACTGTAATTGCTGCTCTGGCAGGGTGGTGCTGACAAATGTAAAGCTCTCTTATAAATCAACTGGGATTTTAATAATCGAGTAGATATTTGAGTTTAACTAATTTACATTCTCCCCCTAAAAAAAACTTAAAGGTATATTTTGGTCCCTAGAAAGAGTATTATTTAGCATTCAATTCACAATTTGCCATAGCAGGTTGCCAATGCTGCCCGAGGTTGACCAATCATTATCAATCTGCACTAAAAAATTGGAAATGGTGGGCCATAAATGGTAGATCCTTTAGATTGGCCGATTGAATGATTCATCCATCTGCAGCATTTGAAGGATCCTTAGAGGATTTGTGATGGGGAAAACCTTTAGCACAGCATTTAATATAACATGCACAATTGCATCCTTCAGGGGGATGCAGCCCCTGAATTTGGACACAATGTTTGGGTTTGATGATTTATAGTTGTAGGGGGGAAATGAACAACTTAATTTACTGAGTTAATGGTTTGTGTATAAAAATCTTCTGGCCAAAATTTTACACACAAATTAAAATTAACATTGGAGGTCTGTGAAGTTTTAGTACAAGTAAATCTTTAGGTGTACAAGTAAAACAAAAGCTTTCTATCTAAATTCTAACTTCTAAAATAAAGGCCTAGGTGTTCTGGATCATTTCTACCTTCATATCTGTCCCAAGGACAGAACAAAGTCAGACAGAGCTGGGGTTCAAACGGTGAAACCTGCTTCCAAAACCAATGCCTGCATCCTGTTATAGGTGTTAAATGCAAATATCTCAATAGCTTTTCTTTGTGACTGTGCATCCAGATCAGTGTCTGGCCATATGCTGCCTGGTTTCTCATTCTCCTGGCAGGTGCATGTCTTTACAGGATTTCAACAGAACACTGGCTCCAAATGAATGGAATCTGCAGCCTGAAAAATTTTCTATAATGTGACACCATCCTTATGAAAATCCTTTGGAACATAAATGAGGCTCTAGAACCACTCTTGATGGTCTCAGTGAATAAAACAATCACTATACACTATGTTAGATACACATGGTAAATAACTTTAACAGAAACACAAAATAACTTAAACAGAAACACAAAAAACCCAAAAACAAAATCATGAGTGTTATCATTACCTGATTATTTAAAATCAATGAAGAGTTTTATTAAATAAACAAACAATTTATCCTCATAAGGAAACATCCATCAATCTATTTCAAAAGCATTTAATCAAGATGTGGATTTTCTAGCTGTAGAACAGTTGGGGAAATGCTTTAAAAAAGTAAGTTTTCTATTTAGAGCTAAGGAAGTTCCTCGTCGTTGTTAAAAGTGTAAAATTACTCCTTTAAAAAACTAAAATGTTAATAAAAAATATTTTTCTCAAAAAAACACTGCAAACCTATATTTAAATATAAAACGGCTTCGGATACATCTTCCCTAACCCTAACCTTCCAAATATCTCTGTTTAATATTCATATCATCTGGAAATTATTATTATTGCAGACTGAATAAATTCTTAGTCATCTAGGTTATGGAATAAATAAACAAGCTGAAATTGGAAGGCAATTGGACTTTCACGTAGTTTTTTTGAAGACGTTTCGACACATCTACAAGAGTCTTTGTCAATTCTGTTTGCTCGCACCAGTCCCAAAAAAGTCCCAGTCTATTCATATCATAGTAAATAAACATAATATTGGTCATTGTTTGCACTGGATGTTGATATTTTAAACAAAATATTACCTGAAACAGACATTTCTAATTAAAGCATTCACATGTCCAAAAATAATCCAAAACAACTATTAAAATCAGATGTATGCTGAAAGTCTGATGTATGCTGAAAGTATGCTGAAAGGATCAGTTATGTGTCTTTTCCAGTGGGAGGAGTTGATGCAAATGTTTGTACTCCTTTTCCTTTACTTGAAAGGACCTGCATTAAATTAGAGACAAACAGACTGAGAATAAGCAGAGACACATGGCTGCTACAATGATCAGACCTCACCAGGTTATGATTGCTTTTCTCATCCTGACAGTTAACTGGACAGGTAAGAACAAAGGATCCATATAAGGAACATGTTAAGTATTAAATAAACAATCAATGTAGTTTGCATCCTAATGATCTGTTTATCTGCAGGTATTGATGGTCAAACACTGACAGAGTCTGAACCAGTGGTTAAAAGACCTGGAGAATCCCACAGGCTGACCTGCACATATTCTGGGTTCAGTAGCCACCACTGGAATGCTTGGATCAGACAGGCAGCTGGAAAAGGACTGGAGTGGATTGCTCTTATCAATGGTGGTGGCAATGAGATCTACTACTCTGACTCAGTCAGGAACCGTTTTGCCATCTCCAGAGAGAACAGCAGAAATCAGGTTTATCTGCAGATGAACAGTCTGGCAGCTGGAGATTCTGCTGTTTATTACTGTGCTCGAGAGACACAGTGTCACACAAAGCAGAAACACTGTACAAAAACTCCTTAGTGGATAAATTGTTTTACGTAACAAGAAGACACCAAAGGGGGAGCCCTAACACCACCTATCTTTGTCACAACAAACACATTTACATGGACACATCTTTGGTGATAGAGTGAAGATTTGAGCAATAAGCAATACTTGAGATGTAGTATAAACAGAGGACATAGTAATATTGTGATAATACCGGAGTAATGAAGCCCCAGATCTCAGTTATGTTTGAGTTATTTTGAATAACAGTTAAAGACCTTAATATGATATGAATCTGAAACATTTCTTACTCTCTAGGTGCCTATATTACACAGTAAAATGACAGAAAATTGGGATGAATGACTTGCAACATAGGTTGACAGGCCAGGGTTTGAACATGTAACAGCCTTAATCAAAGACTAAGGTCTGCATGCACAGGGCAATGGTTTTAACCCCCAAACCACCACTAACTGAGGTCATGCCTTTGATAAGAACATTAAAGTGAAAGACATCTGAAATTGGAACAATATGTTTCATTGGCACAATTCAAAATACGGCAAGTACTTCAAGAAATTTTGAGCATGCATGCTCAAAAGTTCTTATGCTTAAGCTTTTATGCATAAGTTACAGGTAAGTTATGTGATCGTTGAAATACGTTAATTGTAAGTTACTTATAACTCATGGTGGGTCCAGCTTATCCAAAACCTATCAGTAACTTGTGCATAACTTATGCGTAACTTATCAAGAAATGATCTCTAATGCATATCAACGTAGTATTTGACGTGTACTAGACGACTGTTGAAGGTGTTTTTAAATTACAGCTACTGTATAATCGCGTATTGGCAGCGTTTTGGTTTAGAAGGGGGTTTAAAGGAGGAAACCGTCCATACTCCTCCCGACTTCGTCCTCATTATAGGCTGATCGTGACGGTGAGTGTGATGGATCCTCCCTGTGTTCAGGGACATGACCAACAAACTTCCTGGAAGACATGACGCTGAATCTGCAGAGAATGACAACCTTCTTCCTCTCTTTTTTCTTTTTATTTATTTTTTTGGCAGCTGTTAAACAGCAGCTAGTTTAATGCACTAAATGTTCCGTGTTAAGCAGCAAATGTTAAGATCTGAAAGGCACTTTAACTTCTCTATATTTAGGTTTTATCTAGTATCAAGTTGAGTGAAAAGAAACGTAAAATACAAAAGTAATATGCCAACAGGATGCAGTACTTTTTCAGAAAAACTGGGTATGGAACTAGAGTGAGCTGCTGAGGTATGGATTTGAAAAGCTGTATAATAAAACTGCCCCCCTTAAAACTTTTGTGTGCTGCTGGTTCCTGTCCTGAAATGTAAGAAAATGACAGAATGATTTTATGGTCTAAATAGTTTATTAAATGAGAAAAATAAAATAAAATAATCAATGCTTGGCAACAATTGAAAACTTTTATCTCAATTAATCGCATGAAAAGTTTGGGATTAATCACGATTAATCACATCATGTGAGATTGTCCAACCTGCTCTTCTGCTCCTTATGTAAATGCCTATTAAATGTTCATGGGCAAGCCCCATTGAACATCTCCCCAGCTCTGCTTACTGTCCGTCCTCATCACTCAAAGACACTAACTTAGTGAAAGACTAAAATTATAAACAAATATATCATCTGGTGGGAGGGTTCAGCATAATGCAAATCAGAAGTTTAAAAAAACCCTGATCTGATGCCGTCAGCTGCAGAATTGAATCTCCCTTCAGATCATCTGTACCTCCAACATGTACTCTGTAGCTCTGCTGCTGTTGCTTCTGCTTACTGCATCCTGTGAGTCACACTGAAACAAAGGCATAGCATGATAGCCCTGATGCTTGACTGTTGTTGACATTTCAGTTTTCATGTTTTTACTTTTTAGGTGTTAAGTGTGAACAACTGACACAGCCAGCCTCAAAGACTCTACAGCCAGGTCAACGTCTGACCATAAACTGTCAGGTCTCTTATGATTTCAGCAGCTACTGGACAGCTTGGATCAGACAACCTGCAGGAAAAGGACTGGAGTGGATTGGGTGGAAATATGCTGGAGGTTCAAACTATAAAGATTCCCTAAAGAACAAGTTCAGTATTGACTTAGACACTTCCAGCAAAACAGTGACTCTGAATGGACAGAACATGCAGCCTGAAGACTCTGCTGTGTATTACTGTGCCAGATATCCACAGTGACACAAACAAGCAGCAGAGCTGCACAAAAACTCCTCTGAGCCTGAACATTTATATTAAACCACCACAGGGGGAGCTCTAAAACTGTTTTTAATTTCATGCAATTGAAAAATTAAGATGTAAAAATTTGTATTTGAGGTTGACTTTAAAAATATTTATTTTTAGTATAATTACATTTGAATGATAACAAATAATTAATTTATGACTTTCTTCTGATTAGCTGCCCCCTGATTAAAAGGAGCAGAACCTGAAGGACTGACCTGCTCAGGTTAAAGGTGTGGTTATCAATACTAAGACACTCGGTTCAGAAAGGCAGTCTAAAAGGAACTGTTCTGAGTCACTACAGTCAATGCAGACTGGGTCTCATGCCTCCAACGATTCATCAGTCAATAATCGAGCCTGATAAATGTGTTGGATTTGTTGGCTTTGTGGCAGTAAATGATTGCTACGCATCCTGTTAAATAAACAGCATACTGTGTTTGTAGTTTACAGTTTGAATGTTCTGGAAAAAAAAAACAAAATGAAAAATGCATTTTTTGTTTTTGTTTCAGGTAGTAGCCAGAAAGACATCAATAGAGGAGTAACGAGCAGCATAAAGAAAGCTAAATAAGATTGTGGTCCAACTGTTTAATTTGTTTTACTACCTGCTCCATCTTGTTTTGTATCTTTATTTGCTTTTATTCTGCTTTTATTTTCCTTCTATTGTATCACCTAATTCACCAGTTAAAATTGTGTTGGGAATCATCTGAATAGGTCAACATCAGAAAAAACAATGGACCTGATTTTCCTGAAGAGTGGTGTTATTCAAACTCCATGGAAAACCTCAGGTGATCCCAGTTCCTAAGATTAGCAAACCAGGGCAGTTAAAAGACTTGAGACATGTTGAATTAACATCACTTATTCTGAAGTACAGTATCTGAGAGAAAGGTGGAAATTATTTTGTCATATAAGAACTTGTGCAAGGTTTTGATAAACATCTTAAATTTAATTTAAACAGTGCTGCCATTGTGAAATAGGGACAGAGGGACAGAGAATTTATCTTCTTTGCAAACTAAACTCCTTCTCTTTCAGTTATCCTGTCTTAATTTTGTCAGTCTTTTAAGTTTTTTTTCTGATTTATCTGTTAGTTGTACAATCTGACAATCAAAGACAGAAATAGCTTGAACAACATTGTAAAATTTTAGATCATCAGTGTGAAACAGAGATAACTTAATATCTTCTGCAACCAATAAATGGTTTAGAAGGCAGAAAGTATCTCAGCCTCTCTGGGACATGCTCTGGTGGTAGATCTTTTTTTTGCTCTGACACCAGAAAGTTCTCTTTCGCTCCCAGGTCATCATATCGTTTATAAGAGGAACCGCCACTTTAAATCTTTTATTAATTCTGAGATCAAGCCTTTAAACTGAGTAGGGTTCTGTTAGGGTTGTGAAATATTATCAAAATGACTGCTTGTATGTTGTGAATATGTGTAATATCTGTTATATAACATTGCAAACATGCTGCTATGACAAATTGCAACTAGTGAGGTTAATAAATAATTTAATCAAATTGATTCAAATTAATTACTATGAGATCTTCTAGGAAATCAAAGCAGCTACAACACAACTTGTGTCAAATAGCCTGAAGCATTTAGAACTGCATTGGGTTGGGACTAATTGTGAGAAGATTCCTAGATTCCTAGAAACTTCTAGTCAAACAATGACTCTGAATGGACAGAATCCATTGTCTGAATACTCTGCTCTGTAATACTGTGCCAGATAGAACCACAGTGACACAAACAGGCAGCGTTAGCAGCACAGATGCTGCTACAAACACTCACATTATTATACATCAACCAGAGGAGGCGCTTTAAGACCACATATTGATTGATAGTGTTTTACGGGTAGGATACTCAAATACTATTGTCCTTCTTGTAAAATACATAAAATGCTAACAGAACATCGAAAATAAATAATATAACCACACAAGACATAAAACAAGATAGCTACCCTGCAAATGCCTATGGTTCATGATCATAGTTGGTTATTTTTTTAGTTTATTTTAGGTTTCCATTGCCCCTTTGCAAAGCGAGTTCTTGATTTTAATTATTGATTATTTTTTCTAATCAGCTTCTGAATTTTGATCCACCTCACAAATAATTATTATTATATTATCAATGATTTATTAGGATTTTCATCATTTACACTTAAAGATAACCAAATATTTTTCCAGGCTTTAGGTCAAAGTCAGCTGTTATCTGTTAGAAGTAAAACAAATTATAATTAAATGAGAATTATAAATGTCTGTTACTTTAAACAGCTTAAGTATTTCAACAGTCAATAACTCTTTATATGATTGATAAAGATTATCGCTAAGTCTAGTCAAGACCACAGTGATACAAACAAGCAACAGAGCTGTATTGAACACAAGTGATAGAAAATGAGCAGAGGAAGGGCTCTAAACCTGTTTTATGAATTATTTGCAAAAATATATGCCTGAAATGTTGGTGTATAACCAAAAACAAAAATATTTCAGAATAAGAAACACCATGTACATATCACTTGATATATCTGATAGTTGTATAATGTTTGAACACATTTTTTAACCCATTGTAACAAAGGTTCTAAAACAGAGCAATAGCTCACATCAGGGATTTCCAGGAGTCTATTCAAGATGTGTTTTCCTTACTTCAACAATGAGCTTTACTAAAGTTTCCAAATAAGTTTATTTAGATTTAAACAGATAAACAGTCTCAAACGTAGTGAGTTGTTTTTGTGTAAAAGTAAACCTAAAATTTAAAGGAAGATTACAAAGTTAAATTCAGAGGGCCCCAACTAAAAAGAGATAATTTCCTGTTTTTTTTCCTGTTCAACATGTTGTTTAAAAAGTGAAATAATATTGCTTAATTATTTTGAACTAAAGAGGTGCCTTTTTAAGAGTTGCTTTATGTGACGAAAATAATCCTGGATTATAAGAACAATTACAGAATCTATTTTATAGCCATCTAAACTTTTTATTAGAATTGTTCATAAAACATTATTCTCTGTAATAGTTTTTGTGACATAGTTTTGTAAAGACTATCCTATAATTTGGAACTAGTTGTTTGAAATGTATACATTTGAATAAAAGTAGAATATTACACTTGAAGCATCAAGAGGTTCAAGAATAACAAAAATAAAATAAAAATAAAACTTTTTAAGAAAATCAGGATGAGTTCTGTTTCTTTCCCAGGAGGAGGAGTTGATGCAAATATTTTCTTTTACATGTCTGAGAGACTTAAAGACCTGCAGCAGATCAGAGAAAAACAGATTTCAGACTGATCAGAGACATATGGCTGCTACAATGATCAGACCTCATCAGGTTTTGATTGCTTTTCTAATCCTGACACTTAACTGGACAGGTAAGAACAGAGGACCCAAATAAGAAACCTTTTAATCAGTAAATACAAAATCCAAGTAGTTCACATCCTAATGATGTGTTTATCTGCAGGTACTGATGGTCAAACACTGACTGAGTCTGAACCAGTGGTTAAAAGACCTGGAGAATCTCACAGACTGACCTGCACATATTCTGGGTTCAGTAGCCACTACTGGAATGCTTGGATCAGACAGGCAGCTGGGAAAGGACTGGAGTGGATTGCTCTCATCAATGATGGCAGTAGCAGCATCTACTACTCTGATTCAGTCAGAAACCGTTTCACCATCTCCAGAGAGAACAGCAGAAATCAGGTTTATCTGCAGATGAACAGTCTGACAGCTGGAGATTCTGCTGTTTATTACTGTGCTCGGTAGACACAGTGACACAGAGAGCAGGAACACTGTACAAAAACTTCTCAGTGGATAAACAGTTTTAAGAAGAAGACACCAAGGGGGGAGCCCTGACACCTTATCTATATAACAAAAAAATATTTAGTTGTATCTGATATCTGAGGGATTCCAGAAGGGTTAAGCTGGAGATATAACTATGATGTATTTTAATTCTTTCATTTCAGAACTTTAAAATATTTGTTTTAGAAAGATGTTTTAGACTTTGACAGATTTATTTGTCAATTTGTTTGCACAAGTGTAAAACAAAAAGAAATTTATTTTGGAACAGCTCTGGACAATTTAACCTTTTTTAAAAGTGCAGCCTTGAAAAACAGTAAAAAAATATATATACATATATATATATAAAAACAGTAACATAAACATCTGACTGTAAATTTAAAGTTTTAACATTTTAATATAAGGATAAAATATACCAAAAATAATAAAATCCAATACAATAACCCATTTTACAAAATATTCAGCAGTCTAATGGCACTGGGGAAGAAACTGTTGTGGAATCTGCTGGACCTGCATCCAATGCTTTGAAGCGTCTTCCCAGAGGGCAACAGGGAGAACAGTCCATGGTTTTGTTTAAGTACTTAAATGTTTAGAACAAGTCAGAATATATCACTTATATGATGCATTGATGCAGGGGATAACACACACACACACACACACACACACACACACACCCATATATATATATATATATATATATATATATATATATATATATAGGTCCAAAAGAAGACAGACAATCAAACATTTTATGATAACATTATTATAAGGTTACAATTTAGGAGATGTTGTTGTGTTGTTGCTTGTGCCTTGTGGGTCTACAGAGCTCAACAGCCCACCTAAAACAGAAAGCTTTGATATTACTCCATGAAATGTCTCTTAAGGTTTTCTTTTAGAAATAAAAGCGATTTTACTAATAAATAGTTTTGAATTTATAAATGAATGTTAGTTGAATAAAACATGCAAGGTTTAAATTATAGTACCACCCACTACGTTAAAGCATAATTTTCATGAACTCTTCTTTGTTTTTGGTAAATAATTTTTTGAGGGTAGAATAGAATAAAATAGAATAAAATAGAATGGAATAGAAAAAAATAAAAAATATCCATTTATTGTACCACAATGGGGAAATTGTTGATAATTTCTTAGAATGTGGGACAAAAAAAAGAATAAAGGTTTATATAAACCATTTTTATTTTGCATATTGGGAACACAGATTTGTTTAAAATGTTGATAATTACGACCTTAGAATTAGGTTAAACTGTTCGTTTTGTAGCAATAAGCAATTTACAATGTCCAGCAATGTTCCAGAGGGGTTTAGTCTTAGTAAACTTATTAAAATGACATAGTCATGTTATATGCCTCTACAGAAAGGACCTGAAATGAAATTAGATTTTTGTGAGGAGTAGGTATTGATTATAAAAAATAATATAAAAATGAATCTGATTGGTTTAAAATAAAAATATTTAATCTAATGCAATGTTTGGACAAATGGATCTATTTAAATAACATCTATATGTCCCTTTTTAGTAAGATCAGCAGCTATTTAGAGAATGTGGAGTTTCAGCCAATTTCGGTATCATACAAATTCTTTCACTTTATTTGCTTTTCAACTCTACCTTCAAACCTCTGCTTTATTAATCTTTTCTGTTATTTCCCACTTCTCGCTTGAGGGCCGTACTGCATCTCTGGTTAAGTCTGAATGCCTTAAATTAGTAAGGACACCTGAGCCATGATGGAAGTGCGTCAGCTGTCATAATAAGTGCTGTTTAAATGTTGCTGGCAGTAAGGAAGAAGGAAGAACCATGAGAAAGTTTGCTTCCCAGTGCTAATTTATTTAGCATACAGACCCTCAACATTCCTATAAGCTGCTAAGAGCCATGCAGTTACCCACAATCTTTTGCATCACAAGACATACAGCACCACAGTCTGGAGTTCCTTTCCTTTCCTTCCCTGGACAGTGTTCTTACTGTTGATCATCCAACAACAGAATAGGAGCAGGAGGTAGAAGCTACAATTCTGATAAAGCCTGAGCATTTAACGAGAAAGGTCAGTCTATCTTTATATAACGAAAGAGCAGCGCAGAAGTTGATGGTGTTTTTACACAATTTTATGTAATTAGTTTATGTCAAACTATAATTGTTAAAATTCAACATGCTCACATATGTATTTAATCTGATCTTGAATCTAGATTGTAGCTGCTGTAACAGAAAACTGGCCTCCTTTCTTTAACTTATCTTATAATCAAATTGACTTATAATCAGAACAGATCAAAAACATCTTCTGTTAAGACTTTCTAGATTGTTCACCAGAAACATAAAGCTGGGTAAATATATGTTTGCTGTAAAAAAAAATCCTGCATTTTCATATAATTATAATCTTATGGGTGGTTTGTCTTTATGCAAATTTAACGCAGAGCTTTTATAGACGTCTTGTCATGAATTCAACTTCAGAGGAAGAGAAACTCCCATCAGATCATCTTCAACACCAACATGTTCTCTGTAGCTCTGCTGCTGCTGCTGGCTGCTGGATCCTGTGAGCCTCCTTATTAACTCAGAACATAAAGATTAACCGGTTTTACTTTTTGTACTCTGATATTTATTATTTCTTGTTTTTTTTTTTTTTTTGTTTGTTTTTTTAGGTGTGAGGTGTCAACAGCTTACACAACCAGCCTCTAAAAATGTCCAGCCAGGCCAGAGTCTAACAATTAGATGTCAGGTCTCTTATGCTGTGGATTCTGGTTATGCTACAGCATGGATCAGACAGACTGCAGCTAAGGGACTGGAGTGGATTGGTAGAAAAGGTGGTGGATATTCCACAGAGTACAAAGATTCTCTAAAGAACAAGTTCAGCATTGATGTAGACACTTCTAGCAGAACAGTGACTTTAAATGGACAGAATCTGCAGCCTGAAGACTCTGCTGTGTATTACTGTGCCATATACACACAGTGATACAAACAAGCAGCAGAGCTGAACAAAAACCTCACAGAACACCTGTACCATAAAAACACGAAATAGAAGCTACTCAACCAGTTTAATGTTTGACTCAGTGAACTACAAAAATAAAATACACTGAAATGATGGTATATAACGTTATAATCCTATTATACGATTTGATATACATAATCAAAAATAACAGCTCTGATCAGTTTTCAGGTTTATATTCAAGATGTAGTTTTCCCTTTTCTACATTGTGCTTCAGATTTATTTATAGAAATATTTATTATTTAGTGCTAAGGAGTTATTTTAATATTTTAAATAGTAGACAGTTTTTGTTTAAGATAAATCAGCATAAATTTTCAAACATATTTTCTACACTTACCCTCTTCTCTGAAGAGCTTGGAAATTTATGTTATTTAGATTTTACCATGTTTAAGAAAAGATTTTTTTTTCAAGAAATTAGACTGAAATTAAAAAAAAGGCGTAATCTATCTTTTGCAACTTCGGCTTAAAATTTGCACATTGTTGATGTTGTGCTCTTTGCTGACATGATTAACACAGCCACTGGCTGTTTCTTTTAACCCAGTAATTATATTTGTACAGCTCACAAATGCATGTAAATAAACAGAGAATGATAAAAAGTAGAGGTAGCTGTATGTCTTATAACCAAGGGGTACTAAGGTATCCAATTTTCCACAGAAAATTGTATATGCCAGTTTGGCACAAGAATAGATAAGTTCAGAGGAAAGAAAATGCTAGACTTCGAACAAACTCAGATGAACGATCTTTCCACCAGCATTTAAATGCACAATGTTCACACTAATCTGAGAGCTCTTTGAATGCATGAAATGTGACTGAAAGCTGTTTTGCCAGAATTGCTGCTTTTCAACATCTTATTAAAGTTATGAATTTGGAAAACTTTTTTTCCCTTCCTTTTTTGGACAGGATAGATATGATATTCAAATATAGTCCTTATTGTTAATTAAGAAGTAACTCCACAACAGAATTTATAAAAGAAAAATCACTACATAAAACAAGAATTCAACACAAGAGCACAAATGCCTTTAAGTCTTGATGCTCAATTGTAGATGTTTTTGTTTTGAGTTTCTTTCAGGTTTCTGTTGCCCCTGTGAAGAATATGTTCTGCATTTCATTTATCGAACACTCTTTCTACTGTACTTATTAAGCATCTCTTGAATTTGATTCAGCTTCTACCTCACCATTCATTGTTTTTCTTTCATTAGGATTGCCATCATTAACAGGCAAAATATTTCTGGGATTAAGTGCAAAGTCAGCTGTTTTCTGTTACTATAAATAGAAACGAAATATCCATAATTAAAGGAAAAGCATTGATGTCACTGATACAAACAAGCAACATACATGTAATATAAAATAACCAGAGGAACGGCTCCTGAGGCGGTTTGATGTTTGATTTGATACAGACCTTAATATATATTATATTACCTGGTTAAATAAAGGATAAATAAAAAAAAATATATATATATAGCCACCTCAGTTTATATTAGCATTCTTTCTAATACATTCTTCACTGTCATAGATTTTTTTTCTTGAATGAGTTTGTAGAGACTTTTGATTTGTAATTATGAGATGTAAACATATATACTTTTGAATGAAAATAGAGAATTATACTTGAAGCATTAACATTTAAAAAAAACAATAAAAGAAAAAAAACCTGCAATCAAACTTTTCAAGTAAATACAGATGAGTTCTGTGTCTTTTCCAGGGGGAGGAGTTGATGCAAACATTGCTGCTTCTACCGTTACATGACTGAGAGACTTAAAGACCTGCAGCAGATCAGAGAAAAACAGATTTCAGATTGATCAGAAACACATGGCTGCTACAATGATCCGACCTCATCAGGTTTTGATTGCTTTTCTCCTCGGGACAGTTAACTGGAGAGGTATGAACAAAGGATGCATAAAATGAACTTCTTCAACAATAAACAGATCATCTCTTTAGTTCATAACACAATGATTTGTCTTTCTGCAGGTACTGATGGTCAAACACTGACTGAGTCTGAACCAGTGGTTAAAAGACCTGGAGAATCCCACAGACTGACCTGCACATATTCTGGGTTTAGTAGCACTCCTCATGTAGCTTGGATCAGACAGGCAGCTGGGAAAGGACTGGAGTGGATTGCCTTGGTCAGCAGTGGCAGCAGTGAGATCTACTACTCTGACACAGTCAGAAACCGTTTCACCATCTCCAGAGAGAACAGCAGAAAT
>NW_015151917.1:77563-79138 GCF_000732505.1 Cyprinodon variegatus
GTGGAGTAAGAGATAAACTAATAATTAAAAAAATAAATCACCATGACATCAGGAGATGGAGAAAACCATTTGAGCAAAGGATGAGAAGTTGGATAAACAGAGGAGATCTCAGAATATTATCAAACCCCTGGATATCATTCCTATGTTAGTTATTAGCAGAAATAAAGTGCTTAAAATGAATTTTTTCTTCCTCTATTAGCTTTTATTACAGCATACACTGACAGGAAAAGGATGGGTGAGAAGACTTGATTTGAACTAAGTTCTCCATGCACAGGTCAATAGTTAGGTATTAGATTCACCATCTAGTGTGACTGTGCAGCAAGGTCAGCATTTAATAATCGAGGGGGAGGAGTTGATGCAAACATGGCTGCTTCTACCGTTACATGACTGAGAGACTTAAAGACCTGTAGCAGATCAGAGAAAAACAGATTTGAGATTGATCAGAGACACATGGCTGCTACAATGATCAGACCTCATCAGGTTTTGATTGCTTTTCTCCTTGTGACAGTTAACTGGACAGGTATGAACAAAGGATGCATAAAATGAACTTCTTCAACAATAAACAGATCATCTATTTAGCTCATAACAAAATGATTTGTCTGTCTGCAGGTACTGATGGTCAAACACTGACTGAGTCTGAACCAGTGGTTAAAAGACCTGGAGAATCCCATCGACTGACCTGCAAATATTCTGGGTTCAGCAGCCACTACACGAATGCTTGGATCAGACAGGCAGCTGGGAAAGGACTGGAGTGGATTGCTTGATCAGCAGTCGCAGCAGTGAAATCTACTACTCTGACTCAGTCAGAAACCGGTTCACCATCTCCAGAGAGAACAGCAGAAATCAGGTTTATCTGCAGATGAACAGTCTGACAGCTGGAGATTCTGCTGTTTATTACTGTGCTCGAGAGACACAGCGACACAGAGAGCAGGAACACTCTACAAAAACTTCTCAGTGGATAAATAGTCTTTACATGAACCAAAGAGAGGGGGAGCCATCAGGGCACAGGCATTCACATAAGCTTGCAGGGAACAACAAACAATGACACACAGATGCTTTTGAATTTTAGTTTGTCAAAATCAAAATGTTTGTCTATTGTATCCACAACATTTTTATTAATGCTTTGCTATTTTAACTTTATCTCTTTTTTAACTTCTATGTTTAAACTTAATGCTCTTTTGTTTGTGCTTTTTGTTTATTACATATTAAACTTCTAATTGTTCCCTTAATTGTATAAGATCCCAAAGACACAATTGTTAGCACAATCTGATCTAAATCAAAAAACACATTCTGCAGCTTTATTCTATTTCAATTTTTCAGCACTTGGTGAGATTCCCAAAACAAGGAACAGACATTTTTGTTTGACTCATTTACCATGCCTCTGTTTTTGCTTTCTGTCATGATGGGTTCACTGGTGTGACCCAATTATGCAGAACACCACTGAGACGGAAGCAGGAGTAAAAGGTTTAACAGAGTTTATTTTCACAAGCACAGAGTTAGTGACTGGTTCTGGTTCTGGCCTGGGAAACTGGTTCACCGGAGTCTTGAGGGTTCTTGAAGAAAAACCTTGAGAGG
>NW_015151917.1:79699-84474 GCF_000732505.1 Cyprinodon variegatus
CTCAGGAGGATCCACGGCGGACTCTGCTGGAGAAAGGTGGTACTTCTCCAGCTCCCAACACTTTCAGTGCAACAAAAAACACAACTGTCATCATAAAATAACTGAAACAATATGTTCCACCCTTATTTCGGATGAAAAATAAATTCAGAACACGCAGAGAACATTTCCAGACATATGTGAGCATCCAAAAAATAAGAACATTAAAAAATAATAATTCAACGATGTAACTCAGAAATTGAAACCTATTGGTTCCTTACACCCACACTGATAGAATTAAGTATTTAATTCCATTAAATTAAATGATTAACATTTAATTTACCTTACCAAATAAACTATTTTTTTTTTTAAACACAGAAATACTATTCCAATGGCCTACATCATTATTCCTGCTTTCAGTTTTTAGCAGGACCTTGTGCTGGTTAACTACAAACTTTAAAGACCACATTATCAGTGATCTTTAAAGTTCCTCTGGCTATCAATAGAGACGAACCATGAGAAGCTATTAAAGCAACCTGGGAGTCCTTAAAACTTCAGAATCAGAATCAAGTTTATTGCCAAGTCGGTTTGCACACAGTACAAGGAATTTGATTAATTTAAACTAATATAATATAGAGGCAGTCTAATCTAAATACCACGCTTTTTCTACGATAATATTTAGCTAACTAAGTCAATTTTTCTCTTAGATAAAAATTTCTTGGCTTTGGAAATATATTTGAGATAATCGATAATTAGTCTTCTATGTAGTATTTTTTTTTGACATAGTTTTTTAAAGACGCTCATATAATTTGGAACTAGTGGTTTGAAATGTATAACTTTGAATTAAAGTAGAATATTAGACTTGAAGAACCAAGATGTTCAAAAATAACAAAATTAAATTAAATTAAAATTTTGAAGACAATCAACATTAGTTCTGTTTCTTTCCCAGGAGGAGGAGTTGATGCAAATAATTCATTTTACATGTCTGAGAGACTTAAAGACCTGCAGCAGATCGGAGAAAAACAGATTTCAGACTGATCAGAGACACATGGCTGCTACAATGATCAGACCTCATCAGGTTTTGATTGCTTTTCTAATCCTGACACTTAACTGGACAGGTATGAACAGAGGACCCAAATAAGAAACCTTTTAATCAGTAAATACAGAATCCAAGTAGTTCACATCCTAATGATCTGTTTATCTGCAGGTACTGATGGTCAAACACTGATTGAGTCTGACCCAGTGGTTAAAAGACCTGGAGAATCCCACAGACTGACCTGCACATATTCTGGGTTTGGGGGCCACTACTGGAATGCTTGGATCAGACAGGCAGCTGGGAAAGGACTGGAATGGGTTGCTACTATCAGTGGTAACAGTGTAGCCATCTACTACTCTGACTCAGCCAGAAACCGTTTCACCATCTCTAGAGAGAACAGCAGAAATCAGGTTTATCTGCAGATGAACAGTCTGACAGCTGGAGATTCTGCTGTTTATTACTGTGCTCGTGTGACACAGTGTCACAGAAAGCAGAAACGCTGTACAAAAACTCAGTGCATCAATAGTTTTAAGAAGAAGACACCAAGGGGGAAGCCCTGACACCTTATCTATATAANCTCTCTAGAGCAGACTGAGATTCTCAATGTGAACAGAGCCTCAGGTTCCGCTAACCAAAACTGGTCAACACTCCAGCGAAGAAGACAGGTCTGGCTGCTGCTTATGTAGGAGGTCTCCTGATGGGCTGATGATCCTCAGGTGTGCTGGAGGCTCCAGCCCAGGAGACCCACAGCGCTCTCTGCTGGAGACAAGTGGCAGATCTCCAGATCCCAACAGTACCCCCCCCTCAACGACCGCCTTTCGTAGTCCTCAATAAGGGACGGATCGAGGATGAAGGAACCAGGAACCCAGGTGCGGTCCTCCGGACCGTAGCCCTCCCAGTCGACGAGGTACTGCCAACCACGACCTCGATGACGGGAGTCCACGATCCGGTGAACGGTGAAAGCCAGGTGGCTGTCAATGTCCCGGGCGGGTGGAGGGGAGTCGGATGGTGGGCACAAGGAACTGGTGAGGAAAGGCTTAACTTGAGAGACGTGGAAGGTGGGGTGTATCCGGAGGGATGATGGCAGGTGCAGGCGGATGGCAGATGGATTTATGATTTGGGTGATCTTGTAGGGCCGATGAACCTTGGAGAGAGCTTCCTAGACATTGGCTTAAAAGGAATATCTCGGGTTGACAACCATACCTCTTGACCAGGGGTATAATTCGGAGCAGGGCGACGTTTGGAGTCAGCAGACCTTTTATTGGTGACAGAGGTGCGGTTGAGGGCAGTGATGGTCTCGTTCCATGTTTTATGGCAATGGCGGATGTTATGGTGGACGGACCTGACTGAAATCTCTCTCTCGTCTGCCGGAAAAAGTGGAGGTTGGTAACCAATAGATACCTGGAAGGGAGACAGACCGGTTACAGCAGATCTTTGCGAGTTATGGGCGTATTCAACCCAAGCCAGAAACTGACTCCAGTCAGTCGGGTTGTTTGAAGAGAGGCAACGGAGAGTGGACTCGAGCTCTTGGTTCATCCTCTCCATCTGCCCATTGGTCTGCAGATGATAGCCTGAGGTGAGAGAGATTTTGCAGTTGAGAGCAGAACAGAAAGATTTCCAGACCTGAGAGATGAACTGGGGACCTCGGTCGGAAAGCATTTCTTGAGGTATGCCATGAAGACGGAAGACATGTTTCACAAGGAGCTGGGCGGTCTGGAAAATCGGTCAACAATGGTTAAAATGGCTGACATACCTCTGGAGACAGGGAGACCGGTAACAAAATCCACAGCGATGTGGGACCATGGACGAGTCGGAACAGGTAAAGGACGTAGCAGCCCAGAAGGTGGTTGGTGTGTGGGTTTGTTTCTGGCACAGATGGGACCGGCCAGCATGTACTCCTTCACGTCCTTGTGAAGGGACGGCCACCAAAAACGTTGTGAGATGAGGGCGATTGTTCTACTCACACCAGGATGGGCTGAGAACTTGGCTGCATGCATCCGCTGGATGAGTCGAGATCTTACAGAAGATGGAACGTAGGTTTTGTTTGGAGGACCATTACCTGGGTCAGGTTCAGAGGCCAAAGCGAGGTTGATGAGATCAGTGATCTCCCAGGAAACGGCTCCAACCGTGCACGAGGCAGGGAGAATGGGTTTGGGTGTTTCAGATTGATCAGAGGAGTAGAGGCGAGAGAGAGAATCAGGCTTGAACCGGGTCTGTAAGAGATGATAAGGTTGAACCTGGAAAAGAACAGAGACCATCGAGAGTGACGTGGGTTGGATCTTTTTGCCGATTGTAAATAGGCCAGGTTTCTGTGGTCTGTCCAAACTAAGACAGGATGTTCGGTGCCCTCGAGCCAATGTCTCCACTCTTCCAAGGCTAGTTTGATGGCAAGTAGTTCTCTATTCCCAACATCATAATTTTGTTCGGCAGGTGAGAGTCTGCGTGAAAAAAAAGCACACGGGTTAGTTTTCTGGTCTGAATCTGATTGTTGAGATAAAACAGCTCCTACACCGGAGTCAGATGCATCCACCTCTAAGATGAATTGCTTAGAGGGGTCGGGCTGGATCAGGATGGGTGCACTGGAAAAAAGAGTTTTAAGTTTCTTAAACGCTGCTTCAGCTTCTGGTGTCCACTGAAAGGTCTTCTTCACAGAAGTCAGGGCCGTAAGGGGTAGAGCTGTTTTACTATAATTTCGGATGAAACGTCTGTAGAAATTGGCAAACCCCAGGAATCTTTGAAGTTGCTTACGGTTTTCGGGAGTCGGCCAGTCCAGAACTGCTTTAATTTTGTCTTCAGATGGCTTCACCTGCCCGCCCTCGAGCACAAACCCTAGAAACGTAACAGAAGGTTGGTGAAATTCACATTTTTCAGCCTTTACGAAGAGTTTGTTTTCTAGCAGTCTCTGAATGACCAGCCAAACGTGTCTTTTGTGATCAGAGAGATTCTTTGAATAGATCAGGATGTCGCCAATGTATACAAAAACAAAAACATTCAGAAAGTCTCTAAGGACGTCGTTGACTAGAGCTTGGAAACAGGCAGGAGCATTTGTAAGACCGAAAGGCATGACCAAATATTCGAATTGGCCAATTGGTGTCTTAAATGCTGTTTTCCATTCATCTCCTTCCCTTATTCTAAGGAGATGATATGCATTTCTTAAGTCGAGTTTGGTGAACACTGTCGCTCCTTGGACAGGTTCAAGGGCTGATGCTAGTAGTGGTAGGGGATACTTATTTTTGACGGTTATTTGATTCAATCCTCTGTAGTCAATACAGGGTCGGAGGGAACCGTCCTTTTTTCCCACAAAAAAGAAACCAGCACCAAGAGGGGATGAAGATGGTCGAATAATACCAGCAGCAAGTGACTCATTGATGTACTTTTCCATGGTTTCACGCTCAGGTTTAGAGATATTGAATAATCTACTACTGGGGAGGGGAGCTCCTGGTAATAGATCAATGGTGCAGTCATATGGTCTGTGAGGTGGAAGAGACGTCGCACTGACCTTACTGAAGACTGGAGCCAAATCATGATACTTGGGAGGAACAGAAGAAAGGTCACACTGCATGAAAAGTGAGATTTTTGTCCCTGTAAACTCCCGCAGATCTCCCTGATTTTCGTCAGTTTCCGACAATTTGCAACCCGCGCTTGTCTGCGTTTGTCGTGCCACAAATTGTCGGAAACGGACTCTGACGTATGTGGAGAGCGATCAGCTGTACCAATGGCCCTAATTAGCATATGAATGCAGCAAACCCGCGCGGCTGGCCAG
>NW_015151917.1:86810-88025 GCF_000732505.1 Cyprinodon variegatus
GTTTCAATGCTGTTTAATTTTTCAAAACTCTCCTGGCAGTTTCCCAACGGATTATAAGAAGATAACTTTTATTCTGTCCCAATTGACCGGAAGAGCCCTTGAGTGGGCGGAGGCAAGGTTTGCCTCCGAAGAAATCCTTAGTTGTCAATACTCTGATTTTGTTTCAGAGTTTTCTCAAGTATTTAACCAAGAAACTGACCAAACAGTAGACTCTCGTGCTCTTTTGAATCTTAGACAGGGGAATTCTTCAGTAGCTGATTTCTCAATAAACTTCCGGGTCAAAGCCGCAGCTTCCGGATGGAATCAATGTGCCTTAAAAAGTGCTTATTTTAAGGCTTTAGACGAAAACATTAAAGATGAGCTTGCAACCCTCGACAAACCAGCAACACTTGAGGAATTAATCCGCCTGACAATTAGGCTGGATAACAGGATCCGAGCTAGAAACAGCTCTAAACCAAGGGATCATGGTTCTTATGATTCTGCCCCTGCATCTAATAATGTGACTTTTTTTCTGCTCCCACAGAACCTTTTTCAAGCCGAGGTCTAAAACCCAGTCACTCCCTTTGCCAGTTCAGGCCTCTCATGTTGCAGAGACGGAAGCCGAACCCATGCAGGTTGGACATACAAGGCTAACTCCTGAGGAAAGGCTAAGACGTTTCAGGGGCAAGCTATGTATCTACTGTGGTGAGAGTGGCCATTTCATTGCTTCATGCCCAGCTAAATCAAAAGCCGGGGCCCGTCAGAGGATCTGAGGAGTCTGACGGGCCATGTAAACTGTGAGAAATCTCCTCATCTGATGCTCCCAGCCACATTATTCTTCTCAGATCAGAATCTCACATTGTCTACCTTCATCGATTCAGGCTGTGAACGGAATTTAATAGACTCCAACCTGGTCCAGCAGCTACAGATAGAAACTACTCCTCTAACCCAGCCTCTCTGTGTCTCCGCAATTGATGGGAAGAGACTTCACCAAGTCACCCACCAAACGCAACTTCTTGAGCTGTTAATCTCAGGTAACCATCGTGAAACCTTAACATTTTTTGTTTTTCCCTCTGCATGTTCCCCTCTGGTGCTGGGTTTTGAGTGGCTTGAACGACATAACCCCCATATAAACTGGACTGATCGCCATATTGAATCTTGGTCGACCTCATGTCATGAAACGTGCCTCCGTTCAGCAGCTCCCGCTGTGAGGTCTCCTAAGTAACTGGGGGAGAT
>NW_015151917.1:90719-91557 GCF_000732505.1 Cyprinodon variegatus
AGTCAGCTTCCACCGGCACCTTTTCAGGTTAGTCTTGGTTATAAACCTCCTCTTTTTCCCGCAGACGAGAGAGAGATTTCGGGTCAATCAGTCAACCACCACATCAGCCGATGTCAACGTATCTGGAGAGACACCATCGCTACACTCAACCGCTCCTCGGAAACAACAAAACGCTTCGCTGATTCTAGGAGACCTCCCGCCCCAGAGTACACCGTTGGTCAGGAGGTATGGCTCTCCACTCGGGACATTCCCCTCAAGGGGATGTCTCGAAAGCTATCTCCTAGATACATTGGTCCGTATAAGATTGCCCAGGTGATTAATCCGTCAGCCATACGCCTGCAACTTCCCCCTACTCTTCGCATCCATGCCACGTTCCACGTCTCCCAAGTCAAACCTGTGATCTCTAGTCCTTTGTGCCCTCCATCCGACTCCCCTCCACCTGCCCTGGAAGTCGATGGACATCCTGCCTTCACCGTCCGCCGGATCGTGGACTCCCGTCGGCGAGGTCACGGTTGGCAGTACCTCGTCGATTGGGAGGGCTACGGTCCGGAGGATCGCCAGTGGGTTCCTGGCTCCTACATCCTCGACCCATCTCTTATCGAGGAGTATGAGCGCTCCCTCCCGTCGACGTCTTCTGGACCGCCAAGAGGCGGTCGTTGAGAGGGGGGTGCTGTTGGGATCTGGAGAAGTTCCACCTTTCTCCAGCAGAGTTCGCCGTGGATCCTCCTGAGCTGAGCCTTCGACACACCTGAGGCGCATCTCATCATCAGGAGGATCCTGCAGTATATAACCGGCCTTCAGACCTTGCCTCAACGTTGCAGTGTTTATCCAGTTTGGC
>NW_015151917.1:93465-100266 GCF_000732505.1 Cyprinodon variegatus
GAGGCTGCGGCTTTAACCCGGAAGTTAATGGAGAACTCCGCCACCGTCTTATTTCCCTGCTTTAAACTGAGCAAGGCTCGGGAGTCAATAGTTTTGTCAGAATCTTGGTTGAAAATCTGAGAAAACTCAGTTAAAAATTCAAAAAAGGCACAGGAAAAACTGGATTCAGAAGAAAACCTTGCCTCCGCCCATTCTAGAGCTCGACCAGTGAGTTGAGAGAGAATGAAGGCAATTTTCTTCTTATCGTTAGAAAAACTGGCGGGTGAGTGTTCAAAAAGTAAACGACACTGGAACAAAAATCCTTTACATTTGGTTTGAGTACCTGAAAATCTTTCAGGAAGGCTCGGACGGAATTCCGGAAGTGACGTGACAGTCTCTGACCTTTGAGGCGGAAGTGGCTCCGGAACTGGAAGTCGGGCAGGCGCGACGTTAGCATTTCTCATGTAGCCAGCATATTCCTGCAAAACTTGATTCTGATGTTCAATATATGTGTTTAACTCACGGAGGGTTTGCGCATGTCCATGGATTTGGGCAGCCTGATCATCAATCAACCTCCGGAGGTGATCTGCTGGGTTTTGATTATGGCCGGAGTGTTCTGTCATGATGGGTCTCTAGTGTATAAACCCACATGCAGAACACCACAAGACACGGGTTAAAAGTTTAACAGTTTATTAAATGATGAGCACACAAAATAACAAAGAGCTGGTTCTGGTACAGGTCCGGGACAGCAATCACTGAGAATCTGCAGAGATGGATTGTTTGGTTAGCCAGGCAGTGGTGAAGACTTGTTTGATGTAGATTCAGATTTGTACCTTGATGAGGTGCAGACAGAACACTGGAGAGGGGGAACCAATTGGGTCCAGAGACAGTGGGTTCAGCAGAGAGCTCAGCAGCAGCAGCGTCTAGCTTCAGGCTAGTGAGTTTCAGACCTTGAATTGATGTCCTAGCTCTCCCTTGAGAGCAGGCTGGGGAATCCAGACTGATTGTCTTCAGGTTTGGCTTCCTAGGGCAGACAGGCAGGTTTCCAAGCTAGCTCCTCCAGAGCTACAGACTTCAGTCGGACTTTCCTGTGAGCAGAGAAGACAGAGGCTGGTTAGAATCTAGTTACTCTCAAGAGCAGACAGAGATTCTCAAAGTGAACAGAGGCTCAGGTTCCGCTAACCAAAACTGGTCAACACTCCGGCGAAGAAGACAGGTCTGGCTGCTGCTTATGTAGGAGGTCTCCTGATGGGCTGATGATCCTCAGGTGTGCTGGAGGCAGGTGCAGGTGGCAGATCTCCAGATCCCAACAAAAATGGCCAAAAATCACACTTTGACCCAAAACCTCCAAGAGACATTTTTCATGATTTGAGGAGATCTACCTCCTGTGCCAAATTTCAAATCTCTGTGACTTACAGTTTCCCCCAACTTACGTTAGGGGGCGCTGTGGCATAATTTGGGGGCAGCCATTTAGGATTCCATTATAGACCGGCTATTTCACACGGGGGATAATTTACTGCCACGTTTTTGTGAGAAACTTTTGAAATACAATAGGCCTTCGCAGCGCTTTGCTGGTCGGGCCTAATAAGAAGAATCATAACAAACGGTACAGGAACAATAGGCCTTCGCAGCGCTGTCGCTGCTCGGGCCTAATAATCCATACAAACCAACTGAAGTGGTCTGCTTGTCTGGATATTTACTAGAGGAGCACTTTGTTCAACTTTTGCCTTTTGTCGTATGAATCTTTCACATGTCTCTAGCTTGTTTGTAATTTGCTCTAACGTGTGGCCAGAAAAAAACGGGCACACACTAAGTCTGTGGTGCGGTCAACCCCCATGTGTCCAACAGCATCATGTAGAGCCTCCAGAGCAATTTGCCTGAACCTTTTGGGTAGAACCAGTTGAAAAGATAGCTCTCCATTGATTACACATTTTCTGTAGAGGACTTCTTCTCTCATTGTTAGCTGATCCCAGAGGTGCAGCATCAGTTTTACCTCTCTTTTTTCCTGCTGTCACTGTCTGTACAATAAACGTCTCCCACCTTTTAAGATGGAAATGACTCTGCTTATTGCCGGATCCCTCTGTTGTTCAAGAGCCCAGCATTGTTGAGACATGCGGGGCAATGTGCATGAACCTGGTAAAAGGTCTACATGCGTGTACTCAGGGGGGATAACATTCACATCAACATTAAACCAGACATGGTTTCAGTGCAGGTTCAGATGGTACAGGGTGTGTTTGTTCAGCAAGATGTTTCTGACAGATTGCATTTATAACCTCTGATGAAACTTCTGCATCAACAGTTTAACTGGTAATGTGAGCTATGAATCGCTCTATGGTTTGGTCTTCTTAATGTGCAGAATCATCCATTCCATCCTTTAAATGTGGCCGTCTGGGGAGACCATCAGCATCTTGGTCTTTCTTTCCTGCCCTGTACTGTATCTGAAAGTCAAAGGTGGAGAGAGCAGCTAGCCACCGATGTCCAGCTGCGTCTAGTTTAGCAGTTGCAAGTACATACGTTAGAGGGTTGTTTTCTGTTACTACTGTAAACTTGGCTCCGTAAAGATAGTTGAAAAAATGTATCAGTCACTGCTGACTTAAGAGCATGAAATTCAAGCTTATGTGTTGGATAAAGCTTCTCACACTTTGAAAGACCCCTACTGGCAAAGGCAATAACCCTCAGCTGGCCATCTTGCTCTTGATAAAGAGCTCCCCCCAGCCCAAGCAAACTTGCATAAGTATGAAGAATATAAGGCTTTGTTGCATTTGCAAATCATAAAACTGTTGCAGTGGTGAGTTTCTGGATCAGAGTATTGGAAGCCTCATCGCATTGTGATGTTTTTCAGCAAATGGTCTTTTCAGGTCAACTACTAAGGTATGTCGGAAGTGGCGTTTAACAGCCTTCCTCTGTGGAAGATACCCTTTGGTAAGGTCTTGCAATTTTGGCAAATTCTTGGATAAATCTTCTATAATACCCTGCAAACCCCAAAAAAAAGACTTTAGCTCTTTAATGTTTTTAGGTGTTGGCCAAGTTTTCAACTATCGGCTCTGATAGTCGACACAGAGCCGAATTGCGCCATTTTTCTTTTTTGCAACCACAATAGGGGATGCAAATGGACTTTCTGACTCACGGATTATGTTGGCCTCACACATTTCTTTTAGGCGTAACCTGACGGCCTCATAATCTGATGGGTGTATTGGACTCGGTCTCTGTTTAAAGGAAGTAGGATCAGAGAGGCATTTTCTATGTTTTACCTCAGTTGTGTGGCCATAGTCTAAATCATGAGTAGCAAACATCTGACATCATACTTAACTTCTTCGTCACTTACTCTCTCCATTCTTCAGAAAAAGATGCATCTGTCAATTCAAACCTGAGCTGGCTGGCTGTAACAGGCGAGTTAATGTTTTGACATAAGACTGTCTTTTGCGAAAGCTCAGACTGAGATCTTGACTCTTTGTTTTTTCCTACATGCTGCTTTGGGAGCTGAAACTGTGAGAGGCTTATTGAGTCATGTGCTCTATCATTCTTCACTAAAATAGGGATTTTGAAAGATGTTGTCCATGGGGCTGTCATAACATATTTGCAAAATACTAATCCACCAGGCAAAGTGGAGTCTGCCTGTTCAACCAATAGGGACGTGCCTGAGGAAACCTTGATGTTTCTGGCATAGCCTATTAAAACAGCCTTTTCTCCTGCGGGTACTTTCTGACCCGTTTTTCTTTGTAACTTTATCTTTTCTACTCTACAACTAACTCGATCTTCTTTGTGCATGCCATACAGTGTCCTGATCAGTGGCACATTTCTATAGTGCACTTGCTGGTTGTGAACACTGGTCTTTTTAAAAGGAAGTATAAATGTTGTAAAGAAAATCTAACAAATTTGTCCCAGCCAGCACTGGAACTTCTCTGTTTGATGTATAATCTGGTACAATTAAGGCTAAGGTATGCAGTTCTTCAGGTCTTCCCACAATCTCTACTGGAAAGAAAAAATTTACCTCAATGTAACCCAGATAAGGATTTCTCTGACCACCCGCACCCTAGGTGTCTAAAATGTCTCCTAGTGGCTGGATTGGTTGTGAAGGCAAGGGAAACTTATGAAATGTTTCTGAGACAGTTGTCACCTGAGAGCCTGAATCAAGGAGGCAGATACTTTCAACTCCATCAATAAACATCTTGGCAGTGTTTTTCAATCCTACCAAAGCATCCAAAAGTGCTTCATCTTATGTACATGTAGAGGACTCACTCATATTGTTGATGGCTGTCAATTTTTGATCGTGTTTTAAGTCTTGTGTTGATTTTGGAGCCTGCTCTAATTGGGTATCAGTATGCCCCCCTACTGAAACCCGGTCCAGTTTAAAGCCAGTCCGTAGCTTGCTTCCCACTGCTGATGTTTTTCCTTTAGTTCCTTGTGCTTTTTATCGACCAATTTTTTGTTTGGAGGATTCTCCTAATATGGCTATTTTCACCACATTTGAAGCAGAACCAAGCCTTTGGAGCAGGGTGGCGTGCTGGCTGTTGCATATGCAATTCTGCTGCCGCTACAGGGGCAGGTCAACAACTTCAGTTGTTGTCTGTTGTCTTTTCTCCCTCCTCTGAGATATTTTTTCTGTAAGCTGCATTTGCAGCTCAGCCACTTGTTTTCTTAAGGTTTCTGTCTCTGTGATGAACTTCTGTACAATGTCTTAGTCATGTTTTAGTGGAGGTTCTGGGACAGTCTAAAAATGTAAAGAAAGTTTTACTTCTGAGCTTCCAAAGTGAGACTGCATTCTGTCAGTCTTTACTGATCTCCATTCTTCTTCCATTCTCAACTGGAGAAGAAGTTCAGAGAAATCTTGCGAGGACTCACTTTTGAATTTCTGCTGAAGAGTAAGAAGCAGAGTCTGATCCCAGCACCCACAAATGAACTGCTTGTACAGCTGTTTGTTTGTTGCATTAACTTCACTCACACCTCCTCGCTTGATCACAGTACTAAGTACTGCCTGCAGTCTTTGCGGATATTCAGAAGCTCTCTCTCCTGCATCCTGGCGGGTGCTTAAAAACTTGGCAAATATCTCTTCGTCATCATCTACAAGTCCGTATGCAGACTGAAGGAGACGGACATATTCTTGTGGATATGAGTGAGAGCCAAGCTGTTTCTCAATTGCAGGGGATAGTAAACTTTCCAGAATCATCCATCTCTTCATGTCAATAGAGAATCCATCTTAAAGCATCAATTCAACATGAAGGAGCCAAGTCTCGAAATCTACTTCTCCAGGGGGTTTAGGTACTCGTCCAGAAAACGAACAAAGTCTCTTTGGAGTCAAACTTGATGAGGAAGCTTGATTTTTTATGACATGCTCAACTATTATGCGCTGAACATCTTGAGGGTTTAATATATCATCACCCAGTGAAGCTGTATTTGTTGACAAAACTCCTCTTTTACTGTAATCTTTCCACATTTCTCAGGTTGTCTGGAATGTTATGGATTAATGTGCTTTTAAAGTGAGTACAGTGTCAGCGTTGTCTGATTCAGTCTCTCCACTATCAGTACTGCTCGACTCACAACTATCTTGTTCTGAGGCTGTTTCCTGAGTATTCATTTCTGATGAAGGCTTAGAAAACACAGTTGGGAGCAAAACTTTCTCTATATCATCAATGCACCACTTTGTGTCATGGTGTAGAAATTATTAATGTTAAATTATTCACTATGTAAAATAAACACAACAGACCCTGGCTTAAAAATATAATGGTTCCTTTATTAGCTACATTTACACAGTATTATGCAATTAAAAGTGTCCTTTAAAGGTATAGCGGATGTGACAACCACAAAAGTGTCACATTTTTTGTTTTTGAAAAAGAAAGAGAAAATTGTATTTTATTTTGAATACAAACTGTTATGTTTTATTTTTGTTTGCATTTCTTTACATGGTGATTTGATTTCACATTCAATGTGTGTGTTGCAATGTTTACTCCCTGCCAGCAGGGGGGGCGAGGGCAGGTTCCCGTTATAGTGTCTCGCATCCCGGTTTCCTGCATTACTGCTTGATATTCTAAACTGACAAGCCGTCTCCTCATCTCTCTCCTGTTTGTCAGGTGGGTAAATGTACATATATGATTTAAAGTTAGAGATGACCCATGCTGAAATGTGTCAGGGATGCTGGTTGACCAG
Source organism: Cyprinodon variegatus (assembly GCF_000732505.1). Lineage (NCBI taxonomy): Eukaryota > Metazoa > Chordata > Actinopteri > Cyprinodontiformes > Cyprinodontidae > Cyprinodon > Cyprinodon variegatus. The sequence continues at coordinate 99,589 of NW_015151917.1, forward strand.
TCTATCTTGTGGTTTTAGACGGGGAGTTTGTGTGATTTGGTTTGAAGTGGGTTTAGAGTGTCGAGGATGGGCAGTACAGCGGTCGCGCGTGGCCGCGGCGCGACCTGCCCGTTGGTAGAGACCAACTTGGGGTAATGAGCGCGCCTCCCCTATGTGAATGTGCGCCTCGGTGATGTTAAAGAAACTCACAACGGCTGTAAGGTCCCAACCATTAGTTTTGTTAAATGAGTTCATGAAGGGAAAAAGGTGACTGTTTAAAATGAGTTTTGTTTATATTAAGCACTGAAGGTTTATGAGGTTAAAATGCAATAATGTCTTGATTCAAAACTAAGTAAAATAGATATATGAGGAGTTAAAAATGGCCTAGCCCTTTAGACTGACAGGGATGATAACCAATGGGCTGCAGTAGCCTGTGATAAGGGCCGGATGATCGGAACAGACTCTTGCGCTCCTGATTTTATTTTTCTTCATGCATTATGCAAATATAACGAGGCCGATATATAATAATAATAATAATAATAATAATAATAATAATAATAATAATAATAATAATACATATTATTAATATACATGTCGGGTCTGCCGGCCCAAACAGCACATCGGCCGACCGGGCAAATTCCTGGTACGCCTGATTACCAGTACATGCCTGCTTTGAAATGGATTGGCGGGATCTGAGTA
>NW_015151917.1:102128-111265 GCF_000732505.1 Cyprinodon variegatus
CCATCCATCCATCCATCCATCCATCCATCCATCCATCCATCCATCCATCTTCTTCCGCTTATCCGAGGTCAGGTTCGGGGGGTAGCAGCTTCAGAGGGAGGCCCAGACATCCCTCTCCACAGCCACTTGGGCCAGCTCCTCCGGGAGTTATCCCAAGGTGCTCCCAGACCAGCCGAGAAACATAGTCCCTCCAGCCTACCCCGGGCCTCCTCTCGTTGGGACTTGCCTGGAACACCTCACCAGGGAGACGTCCACCTCAACTGGCTTCTATCGATGTGGAGGAGCAGCAGCTCTACTCTGAATCCTCTGAAGACTGAGCTCCTCACTCTATCTCTAAGGGAGAGCCCAGACATACTATGGAGAAAACATCATAGATGAGGGTAGGAATGTAGTTTGACCTGTAAATTAAGAGCTTTGCTTTTTGGCTCAGCTCTCTCTTCACTACAACAGACCGGTACAGTGCACAGTTCACAGCGGACACCGCAGCAATCAGCCTATCGATCACCCGTTCCATCTTCCCCTCATTCGTGAACAAGACCCCAAGATACTTAAACTCCTCCACTAGGGGCAGTACATCCTCCCCAACCTGGAGAAGGCACTCTACCCTTTTCCAGCTCAAGACCATGGTCTCGGATTTGGAGGCACGGATCCTCATCCCGGCCGCTTCACACTCGGCTGCGAACCGCTCCTGTGAGAGCTGTAGATCACGCCCTGATGAAGCCAACAGAACCACATCATCTGCAAATAACAGAGATGCAATCCTAAGGCCACCAAGACAATTCCCATCAACACCTTGGCTGCGCCTAGAAATTCTGTCCATAAAAGTTATGAACAGCTGGTTACTTCCGGCAGGCATGGACTGGTAATCAGGCGTACCGGGCATTTGCCCGGTGGGCCGATGTGCTGTTTGGGCCGGCAGACCCGACATGTATATTAATAATATGTATTATTATTATTATTATTATTATTATTATTATTATTATTATTATATATCGGCCTCGTTATATTTGCATAATGCATGAAGAAAAATAAAATCAGGAGCGCAAGAGTCTGTTCCGATCATCCGGCCCTTATCACAGGCTACTGCAGCCCATTGGTTATCATCCCTGTCAGTCTAAAGGGCTAGGCCAATCATGAAGTAGAAAAACACCTTCACTTTCTGCAGCAGTGTTCACAGTAGTAATGGATCAACGCAAGGGAGGCGCAGAGAAACTGCACGTAAAAAAGAAACAAGTTCTTCAAACGGACGCTGAGAAATGTATCAAACTGACTGACATGTTCCCAACAGCAGGCCCTTCATCTGCTCCGGTGTCTGATGTTAAATATGATGGTGGTGGAGGTTGTAGTGAAGGCGACGGCGAACCGAGCAGTTAACATGTCAGTGCGGCTGCTGCAGTAGTAGAACCTGCGGTAAGCCGGACAGTTTTCAGAGCCCCAAACTATGTAATTCAGACATCCCAGGTCTCCCGGAAGTTCCGGGAGCGGGGTGTGAGGAGACGATTGCTGGTGAAACCAGTGCAGTGTATCTGTCCAAAGCGATGCTCTGATCAACCAGCGTTCCAGGTCACTGGTTAATCAGAGAGCTGATTGGATCATTCCGATAAGTTTCTCTGGGTTACTCTCTGGCAGTCACCTAGTCACCACTCAAAGCTGTGCATCATGTGAAACGACAGAGGTTCAATCCTCGAGTAAAAAAACGAAAATATCAGACTAATTTTATAGCAGAATATGCTAAAGTTTATCCACGTCTAGTGTAGGTGAGGATCTAGACCAAATGTACCAGGGGGTCAGGAGGGGGGCCAGCGTGTTTTCATGGGGGCCCAGAAAAGCATGAAATAAAAAACAGGGAAAGGGATTCAAATATGTTAATATAACTGCATGAAGTGAAATTTCTTTCAGCTGTCGGAACCTCTCCCTCAACCACTCATGAAACCCCCCCCCCCCCCCCCCCGGGCCGGTTCCCAAGCCTTAGTGGTAAGCCGGCGCATCACGTCCGCTTGTTTTTACCTTACTCCGTTAATTATTCTCTACCTTGCTTCCTAGATTGTTCGTGTTCCCGCTCGAGTGATTCCACTCGCGAACACCTCTTCTGGTGATTGTTCCTTAGAGGTTTTGCAATTATTATTTTTCTATAAACGTTTAAACTGCTTCCTGTGTACCGGTGTGTTCTGCATGTGGGTCAGACATTTCAAAACAACCATGACAGAAGAATACTCTGGCCAGACAGACCCAGCAGACACTTTTGGTAGGGCGTTAAACGCCCAACAGGATAAGATTCGGGGATTAGAAACGGTAGTACGTTCGATGCAGGATCAGTTTCAGGGCTTCGCCGCTCAGCTTAATCAGCTGACGGCCGCACTCACTGCCGGTCCTGAACCTGCCGCTCCCGAACCTGCCGCTCCCGCCTTGCTGAACCCCGCCTCTGACTCCGCGTCAGCTGATGCCCCTCCACTGATCCCTGAATCTTTCTCTCCCAGCCCAGATAAGTTCTCGGGGGATAGTGGGGATTGTGGAGGTTTTCTTTTTCAGTGCTCTCTTGTTTTCAACCAGTCACCTCAACTTTATGCTTAGGATTATTCCAAGATAGCTTTTATTTTACGTTTATTGACCGGCAGAGCATTAAGATGGGCTGAGTCCCGCTTTCCGGACTGTCAGAGTTTTGGTTGTACTTTCTGAGTTTCTTAGTGAATTTAAGATGGTTTTCGCTGCTGAATCCAATGAGGTGCAGGATTCACGTCGGCTTCTCGCCCTCAGGCAGCGAGGGAGGCGTGTAGCTGATTTTGCCATTGAGTTTCGCACGCTCGTGGCCGCAGCGGGCTGGGAACAGCGTGCTTTAAAGAAGGTGTTTTTTCAGTCTTTGGATGATCCTTTAAAGGACGAACTCGCTCGCCTGGATGAACCGGCGACTCTTCATGACATGATAACTTTGGCCATTTGCTTAGACAACCGTATTAGGGGTAGAAGCCGGGGCAGGGGGGATAGGCCGCTTCCTCCTAGGCCATTTAATCCAGATCGCCCTCCGCCCGATCCGCGACCTTCACCTCCGGAACCAATGCAGTTGGGCCGTGTACGGCTCACTCCTGAGGAGAGACAGAAGCTAATGGATGCTAAATTGTGTATCTATTGCGCCTCCCCAGACCACTTTGTTAGCACCTTCCCTGAATGGCCAAAAGATCAGGTCCGCCGACAGTAGTGGAGAACCCGGCGGACCGATCCAAGATCTCTCCTACTTCTCCGCGGCTTAGTCTTTCCGCCTCGGTTGTTACTCCGCAAAGAACATTTAAGTTATCCGCCCTGCTCGAATCGGGGTGCGACTTTAATTTAGTTGATCCATCCTTTGTGCACCAGGCTCGACTTGAGACTGTTTCTTTGAGTTCTCCCGCAAATAACACACCGAACAAAACCTCTTGAGCTAGTTGTTTCTGGTAATCACCGTGAACAGATTTCTTTTCTCGTGTTCCCTGTTCAACATTCTCCGCTGGTTCTGTGCTTCTCCTGGTTGCAGTCGCATAACCCGCAGATTAACTGGACCGACCGACGGGTCGAGTCATGGTCACCTAACGGTTTATCGCGCTGTTTGCATGCAGCCGTGCCGACCAGCCTAGCGTCCGGGTTTCCCTCAGCCGAGATCGGTCCTGAGGATCTAGAACTGGTGCCAGTCCAGTATCACGACCTTCAAAGGGTTTTCAGCAAATCACAGGCCTTTTTGCTGCCTCCCCATCGCCCCTATGACTGCGCTATCGAGCTGTTACCCGGGGCTCCCCTGCCGACCAGCAGGCTCTATAATGTTTCTCAAACCGAAAGGCAGTCCATGGAGAAATATATTAACGAGTCGTTAGCCGCTGGCCTTATTCGCCCCTCATCTTCTCCCCTAGGGGCAGGTTTTTTCTTTGTCGGTAAAAAGGACGGGTCCCTACGTCCGTGCATTGATTACTGCGGGTTAAACGCCATCACCGTTAAGAATAAGTATCCTCTACCTCTTCTCTCCTCTGCCCTCGAACTGGTACAATCGGCCACTGTCTTTACGAAGTTAGATCTTCGCAACGCTTACCACTTGGTACGGGTCCGCCGGAAGGATGAGTGGAAAACAGCCTTCAAGACCCCCATTGGTCATTTCGAGTACCTAGTGATGCCATTCGGCCTGTGCAATGCTCCCTCAGTTTTTCAGGCCCTCGTGAACGATGTCCTCAGAGACTTCTTGAATGTTTTTGTTTATGTGGATGATATTTTGATTTATTCCCGTGATCTGGCTGAGCATGAACACCACGTTCGTCTTGTCCTCCAGCGGCTCCTGGAGAACAAACTTTGTTTGTTTGTTAAAGCAGAGAAATGTGAGTTCCACAAATCCTCGATTAGCTTCCTTGGGCTCATCCTTAAAGGGGGACGCGTTCGCCCCGATCTAGATAAGATTAAGGCTGTCCGTGACTGGCCCATTCCTCAAAACAGAAAGGAGCTGCAGCGTTTTCTTGGCTTCGCCAATTTTTATAGACGCTTTATTCGCAGCTACAGCCAGGTCGCCGCCCCCCTTCATGCACTCACCTCTGTTAAAGTCCCCTTCCAGTGAAATCCTGAAGCTGAAGCAGCCTTCAGTTCCCTCAGGGCAAAATTCTCCCAGGCACCCATATTGATTCCCCCCGATCCCAAGAAACAATTCACAGTTGAGATTGATGCCTCTGACACTGGTGTGGGTGCCTTGTTATCTCAACGGTCCGATCTGGACCAAAAGCTTCACCCCTGTGGTTTCTTTTCTCGACGTTTGTCTCCAGCAGAAAAAAACTACGACGTGGGGGACAGAGAACTTCTGGCTATTAAACTCACCCTTGAGGAGTGGTGCCATTGGCTGGAGGGTTCCGAGCAACCTGTGCAGATCTGGACCGACCACAGGAACCTGGCCTACCTACAAACAGCTAAGTGCCCAACCCCAGGCAAGCACGTTGGTCACTTTTTTTTTCTCGGTTTAATCTAACCATCTCTTACCGCCCCGAGTCCAAGAACCAGAAGCCAGATGCATTATCACGCCTGCACTCCCCTCCGGACTCCGAAGAGGAACCAGCCCCCATTCTGCCACCCTCCTGCTCCTTCGGGGCCCTCAAGTGGGAGATCGAGAATCTAATCTCCCAAGCCCAACAGTCGGACCTGGACCCAGGTGATGGCCCACCTGACGTGTCTATGTTCCAGCCTCTGTGCGTTCCCAACTTTTACAATGGGCCCATTCTGAGAAGTTTTCTGCCTATTCTGGGGTTCACCACACCAACTCCTTTCTCTCCTGTCACTTCTGGTGGCCCCACATGTCCCGCGACGCTAGAGACTTTGTCCGCTCCTCTCCTGTCTGCTCCCAAAACAAGGATTCCAACAGACCCCCTGCCGGTCTCCTACAGCCTCTTCCAATTCCTGAACGCCCATGGTCCCATATCGCCCTAGACTTCGTTACTGGTCTTCCCTCCTCAAACGGTTTCACTACCATCCTAACGATCATAGACTGCTTTTCTAAGGCATGTCACCTCATCGCTCTGTGTAAGCTCCCATCCGCCCTGCAGACGGCCCAGCTCCTGGTTCAACATGTTTTCCGCCTTCATGGTATCCCCCAGGACGTCCTGTCTGACCGTGGTTCACAGTTTGTTTCCAAGGTCTGGAAGGAGCTTGCCTCGGCCCTGGGGGCCAGGTATACCCTCACTTCTGGTTACCACCCGCAAACCAACGGTCAGACAGAGCGGATGAACCAGGAGCTGGAGGCCGCTCTCCGCTGCCTCATATCATCAAATCCATCAGATTGGAGCAAATACCTACCCTGGATAGAGTATTCCCACAACACCCATGTTTCCTCTGCCACCGGAATCTCTCCTTTTGAAGCCTCCCTAGGCTACCAGCCTCCCCTGTTCCCCTCTGAAGAGAAACAGATTGCGGTCCCCTCTGTCCACCACCACATTCTCCGTTGCAGACACTTTTGGACTCAGACTATTCAGGCTCTCCAAAGAACAGCGGAGCAGAACCATCGATTCGCTGACCGGAGACGTGTCCCGGCACCCTAATACCATCCCAGTCAGCGGGTCTGGCTCTCTACCAGAGATCTCCCTTCCCGGTCCTCTCACTGAAAACTATCCCCCCGTTTCTCTGGACCTTACGAGATCATCTCCATCGTCAGTCCCACTACAGTCCGTCTCCGTCTCTCATCCCACTCTAAAGTTCACCTCACGTTTCATGTTTCCCGGATTAAGCCCGTCCTCTCTAGTCCCTTGTGCCCTCCGGCCGAACCCCCTCCACCTGCCCAGGACCTCCGGGGACGCCGGATCCGTGGGATCGTGGACTCCCGTCGCCGGGGTAGAGGTTTTCAATACCTCGTCGACTGGGAGGGTTGCGGTCCCGAGGACCGGTCATGGGTTCCCAGTTCCTCAATCTCTGATCAGTCACTCCTCGAGTCCTTCCAGTCCTCTCGTCCCTCCACGTCTTCCTCTGGGTCCCCAGGTGGTGACCGTTGAGGGGGGTGGTGTCAGGACTCAGTTCTGCTGGCCCTGCTTTTTCTCTCTGCTCTCTCCACAGGTGACGGCAATTGACAGGTGGGCGGGGTGCACACACCTGCAGCGTGTTCAGCAGCGCTGAGCTGCACTATAAGATCAGCACTCAGATAGCAGGAGGATGCCAGAGTATTAACCGTTGTTGGTTCAAGCTTGTTTCTCCCGTGGCTCTTGTGAGGTGGAGCAGCCTGTCTGCCTCTGCTCGTTTCTGGCTCAGCTGATCCTCTGTCTCAGACTCTTGGATTTCCACGCGGCTTACCTGATTCGCCGAATGGGGCCGTGGAAGGACCCCCTTCGGATCTGTCTGGTTCCCCCTGCTGTCTCTGGATTCGGCCAGCTCCTCCTGGACCCAGCCTGCGCCCTCCTCCACCGGTCAGCTGTCAGAACCTCTCCCTCAACAGAGCTAAGTCCACTCAGCCTCCCCCCCCCGGGCCGGTTCCCAAGCCTTAGTGGTAAGCCGGCGCGTCACGTCCGCTTCTTCTCCCGTTGTTTTCACTTTACTCCATTAATTATTCTCTACCTTGCTTCCTAGATTGTTCGTGTTCCCGCTCGAGTGATTCCCCTCGCGAACACCTCTTCTGGTGATCGTTCCTTAGAGGTTTTGCAGATTATTATTTTTCAATAAACGTTTAAACTGCTTCCGGTGTACCGGTGTGTTCTGCATGTGGGTCAGACATTTCAAACCAACCATGACACTGTTCTGTTTAGTGTTTAAGAAATTAGTGTTAGTTAATAAACAGTTGTTGAAAAGTTTCTGGCCTTAAGTGTGTATGTATGGGGCATGGTGTGGGTTCGTTGTCCCCAGGGGGCGGGCGGTTGGGGGATAAGCATCTCCCTGAAATGTGTTTTTGGATTTTGGGATGTCTGGTAATGATGATAGGATAAACCAACCAACCCCTTGATGAATATGATAAAATAACATAACCCCAATAAAAATATGTTGGTTAATGTTCCATGGTAAAGTTAGTTTAGCAAACAGAGGTGCTGCTACCGATAAACTTCATGCTAGCACTAGTAGCTAATGATGAATTTTTGTAGCACACACTGAGTGCATCCTCTCTGACAGGATTTCTAATGGTTCATCAACAGTTTGTGGACTTCCTGATAGTAAAGAATTACAATAGTCCAGCAATATATATACTAAAGAGAATTGGTCCTAGCACTGATCCCTGTGGTACTCCACAGGTAACCTTTGAGCATGTGGAATATTTGTCATTAATGTGAACAAACTGAAATCCATCAGGGAGATAAGATGTAAAGCAGTCTAGTGCTGTTGCTCTAATTCCTACAAAATATTCAAGTCTAAAATATGAAATGAAAAAGCATTTCCAGAAATGCTTTTTCATTTTCAAATTTTACATTTCAAATTGAAATTTGGTATGTATTTGCCGGGGTACATTTTGAAAAATAAATTTAAAATGTCTTTTTCTTTTTCATTCTAATTAAGTAAAAGAATGAGCAGTGTTAAAGAAGAAAATGGAAATGCAAATGGGATTATTGATTACTAATTATGAGTGAAACAATGCAGCCACATTCTTAAAATGAAAAAGCATTTCTGGAAATGCTTTTTTATTTTAAATATGGTAACGTTTCGCTTCCATAGACTGGATCCTTCGAAGTCCGTGAAAATAAGGAGACCAGAAGAGTTTTGGCTGTGAATTCAAACAGGTCTACCCTTCGGCGGGTTTTACTGTCATAGGCTATGTTGCTTAGCAACCACGACAGTTGACACGCAAAGCAGGAAAAGAATAAATACCTAAGTTTTCAAACTGTATATTTATTTTTTCTTTTTTATTGAGTGGAATAAAGGTTCCAACCACCGGGAGCAGGAACAAATAAAAGCAAATGTAATGATAGAAACCTTAGTCAGTTATATAACCTGCTGCTGTAATTTTGCACATCTCTGATGTTGCTGCTATTTTCAAATATCCATTACTCTAAAAATGTCCATAGCTGCATATTGGTTATTTATTCTACACTTTTATATTGTTAAAACTCTTTACAGGATTTTATTGTTTATATTTTAATTCTTCCCTATGATGTTATTCTTATACATTTTTCTAAGGTCCACATTTGTGTGACCATTTTCAATAATCTTTCTGCTGCTGTAAATTTGCCCATTGTGGGACAATATAGAGATATGAAGCTAAGGCGGAAATTCAACTGAAGAAACTCTGATTACTTCCATTCAATCTGAGGCTGATCCGCCTCCGATGCAGCCAATCTGCTTCAAGCTACATTTCCTCGATGCCAATCATCTTCCAGCACTCAACATAAAAGCCACTCCAAATCATCTCTAGGCCTGCTCTTCAACAAGCGCAAGATCTGTCGCTCCTATGTCGGACTTTGATTCAGACAAATCAACTTACCTCCAAATCCTCCGGCTCGAAGAAGTTCCTGTCTAGCCGCTCTCTCATCTCCATCCTCCACACTGCGCTCCAGGGGCATTTTGCCAGGCTCCGACTTAGACTCAGTTCAACTTTCCCAGTTAGCCTCACACTTGCCTCATCAAGATTCATCTCCTTCCCCCCCTCCATCCGCTCCTCCATCTGCGCCGAATCCAGGTTGCAAGCGGTCACGCAAATCCTCCGGCCCCCCCGCCAAACGCAGCAGAGGGCGTCCCAG
>NW_015151917.1:114355-118355 GCF_000732505.1 Cyprinodon variegatus
AAAGCAGACATTTTCGATGCTTTCAAAATTATTTTCATTCAGCCTTCTCAGTGGCACCTGTTTGGAGCTAAATGGAAGTCCCTGTTCTACTTTGCTGTCCGTCTCACCTTCGGCTGCAGGAGCAGTCCTTGTCTGTTTGACAAAATCTCAGAAACTTTGTGTTGGATTCTCCTTAATGTTACTCTTTTGCCATGCGTTCTTCATCTCCGGATGATTTCCTACGCATAGATCCTCCCTCCATCAGCCCAGTTCGTCACTCCTCAAACTAAAAGCTCTTTAACCAACTTGGTGTTCCCCTGTCCGAAGAAAAAACATCAGCCCTGTTACAAATTGTGTTTCTAACCATAGCTCTCAATTCAGTGGCCATGATGGCATCCCTGCCCGCAGACAAGCTGTCTCAGATTCGTGAGATTTCTCAGTCTTATAGCTCTGCATCAATTATTTCCAAACGTCAGTTGCTTTCTTTGCTTGGTCACCTTAATTTTGCTATGCGCATCATTCCACAGGGTCGTTCCTTCATTTCCCGACTGCTTGACCTAGCTAACTCTGTTCCCTCTCTCTTAGATTAGGTTTCTCTGGACGAAGGTTGCCGTTCCGATCTGTCCTTCTGGGCTAGACTTCTTTGTAAATGGAACGACAAATCATTTTCTATGATGACATCATTCAAACGCTGACACGCTCCAATTTTTCATGGATGCTGCCCCATCCGTAGGTTTTGGGGGGTTCTTTCAGGACAGGTGTTTGCTGGTTCGTGGCCTCCCTCTTTTAATAGTTCTTAGTCATCTGCGCTTTGCGAGGTTTACCCTATAGTTGTAGCTTGCCGTCTGTGGGGCCCGCTTTGGAGGAGAAAGCACATATCCACTTCTGCGACAACATGACAGTTGTTGACGCCATCTCTAAAGGTCGCTCCTCCTCTCATTCTCTCATGCCATTCATTAGAGGCATAACTTGGCAAGCAGTCTCTAACAACTTCATCATCTCTGCTCGACACGTTCCTGATCTTTCTCACCATGCTGCTGATGCTCTTTCTCATTTTAAATTTCAGACCTTCCATCATCTTCATCTTCACCCGATCTCCTTCCGACCCCGTTCCTCCGCTAGAGGAACTCATCCTCAACTAACCCACTCTCTTCGTTCTTACTTACTTTCCTCCAGTTTCTACATAAATCAGGTTTAGCTTCACTTCAACTAATAGTCATTTCAATCCTTCCCGACATTCGTCTCTTTTGGATCTTCGTTTCCACTTGATCATTACAAAATATCTTGAAACAGTCTAAAGGGAAGGGCCCATGTTCTATTTCTATCGCACGTACAGATGGCCCCTTTTGCCCGTTTATCACCATGTTTAAATTTGTCCAAAAGTGCCAAACGTTTTTCCCTCATTTCATAGCCCCTTTTGTCACGCCCGAGGATTCTCCCGCGTCACCACGCTGGTTCCAAGATCATCTCAGAATTCTATTAGAATCCTGTGGCTTTTCATCCAGTCATTATTCCAGCCATTCATTTAGGATAGGGGCAGCCACAAAGCAGCTGCTCGTGGATTCTCTGTGGCTTCTCTCCAGCAGTTGGGCCGATAGACTTCTTCAGCCTATACCTCCTATAGCCACCTTGAACACTCTTCAATCTTAGCAGCTCAACGCTCTCTCTGTCTGTAAGGTAAGCTAACTTCGAATACTGCTGGTGGTTTAAAAAATATTCTCATCTTTGCTAAATCATTGCTCCCTGCAACGCACCCTGCTATGCTCCCTGTGTGTTCCCTGCCATGTTCCCTGCCTCATTCCCCGCCTTGCATTCTGCCATGCTCCCTGCGTGTTCCCTGCCACGCTCCCTGCCATGCTCCCTGTGTGATCCCTGCCACTTTACCTGCCTGCCATGCTCCCTGTGTGTTCCCTGCCATGCTCCCTGCTATGCTCCCTGTGGTCCCCGGCCTTGTTCCTTGCTATGCTCCCTGTGGTCCCCTGCCTTGTTCCCTGCCATGCTCCCTGTGTGTTCCCTGCCATGCTCCCTGCTATGCTCCCTGTGGTCCCCGGCCTTGTTCCCTGTCATGCTCCCTGTGTGTGTTCCCCGCCATGCTCCCTGCTCCCTGTGGTCCCCAGCCTTGTTCCCTGCCATGCTCCCTGCCTGCTCCCTGTGTGTTCCCAGCCAAGCTTCCTGCCTGCTCCCTGTGTGTTCCCTGCAATGCTCCCTGTGGTCCCCTGCCATGTCCCTGCCATAATTCCTGCCATGCTTCCTGCCCTGCCACCTACAATGTTCCCTTCTATGCTCCCTGCCATGTTCCCTACCTTGCTCTGCATATTCCCTGCATGTCCCCTACATGCCCTGTCATGTTCCTCGCCACATCGCCTGTCGTTTCCTGCCTTGCTTTCTGCTATGCTCCCCGCAATGTTTCCTATGCTTCCTGCTATGCACCCTGTTATGCACCCTGCTAAGCATTCTGCAAAGCTCCTCGATGCCAATCATCTTCCAGCACTCAACATAAAAGCCACTCCAAATCATCTCTAGGCCATGCTCTTCAACAAGCTCAAGATCCGTCGCTCCTATGTCGGACTTTGATTCAGACAACCCACCTCCATCCCCTTCTCCACCATTGTAGTAAGCTCATCCGACTCCTCCTCGATGCTCCTTCAACCTCACCTCCAGTGTGTAGTCCCTCCAGACACTCCTTCCTGTCACTTTCCCTGTCACTTTAAACTGTCTGGCAGAAGACTGCCATGTTGAGCCTGGTTCTGCCAGAGATTTCTTCTCAAAGGGGAGGGTTTTTTTCTCCACAGTCGCTTCATGCTTGCTCTTCGTGGACAGTTCATGGACATTTATGCAACTTTGTTCATTCAGTGGCATCTAACTCAAGCATCACCCTGTATGCAGCCTCTATGGATTAACCAAACTTCATCTATCTAAACTCCACCACCAGTTTCAAGCCCGGGGGAAATATCCTTATTCTCATACATCAGTTTATCTGCATTAAAGTATAAATCAGCGTTTATGTTTCCTGCCAAGGCCTGCGCGCCAAAGTTCAAACTATTGTATTAATAAACTCTTCTAATTGCATCTTTCTCTCTCTGTGAGTTTTTCAGATTGAATTTATTTTATGCCATTCTATAAAAGGGGTAAAAATAAGTACATCTAAACAATGTATGTATAAAGAATATTTGAGCAAAATCCCTAATATTCAACAAAAAAAAAAATCTTAGTTAAGCATATTGTGCAAAACAGCAATAAAAAAATTAAAATCCTATCAGATTTATAGTCCCCACCCTGCAGATATATTAGAATCTGTCCTTAAATTACAGCCAAACCCATTTACACAGTAACAGATAAAAACCTTTAAATAAATCAAACATTACCGCCACATATCTGACTCTATAACCATTAAAACAACTATTTTCATTCATCTCAGACGGAACTATTCACTGATTTTTATCAGATTAAACTGCACTTCCAATTTTCATCACTGTTCGGCACCAAGTAAACTTTCCTCTAATCACGGAGCAGCCGGCTTGCTTGGACTCTCAATGAATCCTGGGATATCCAAGGATAGTGAGGATACATCGGACCCGTCCTTTAAATCGGGCTAAAAGAAGGACGCATTTTAAGGCCTCATAACGAGGACTCTTGGGGCCGGATCTATCAAAGATTTGCGTGTATAAAAACGTGAGCTATTTCACTGCGCACGCTAAAAAATGTACAAACTGATCTATCAGCAGCGTGCTAAAAGGATTTGGTCTTTAAAACGTGCTAAATAGCACCTCTTACCCATTTAGTAGTTTTCCTGCAATGAATATGCAATATGGGGCGTTTACACGCAAAAGTGCGTCTTGTGGGAGAAGAACATGTAAATATATTAATTTAGCACTCGCAAAGTGATTTATTAAAAAGCTGAAAGCAATTTTGCTAACGGTATCTGACTCTATATTTAACACGTTTCAAAAGAAGGTGCAAATGGTCTGTATGCGTAATTGCGCACACATGGCAGCGGTTATTGTCGCAAGAAGGAGACATC
>NW_015151917.1:121225-123081 GCF_000732505.1 Cyprinodon variegatus
CTTACAAGCTCCAGAATGTTCAGGTGTTAACAGTGTAGCCAGTTGGGAAGAGTGGAGGACGGAACCAGGAAGTCCACATCAGCAGCCTTTTTATAGTTGTCACTTCCAGGAAGCCACCAATGGGATGTCATGATGTCATCATCCTGGAACCAATCAGCAACTGGCACCTGCACACTTACATTTGCACACAAATTATCACCAGCTGTAACAGGAGCAAAAAAAGACTACAAAGAATCAATGACAATATGAGCAAATAATGGTAATTATTAATATTATTATTTTTTAAACTAATAAGATTTCCCTCCACACACACAGGCTGTGCTTGCCTGCTCACAGAAACAGTTGGCCATCGTCATGTTGGTCAGGGCTCTCTATGGCAGGTTCAGAAACTGAAACATTTCTCAATTGTCCTTGTTATCACCAGTGGATTTTCTGTAGGTAAAATATGTTTTGTTGTTTCAAAAAAGACATCAATCAGAGCCTTATTTCAAATGAACATTAAAGTGGTACCTTATGCCATCTCACACAGGGGAAGATTATTGGATTACATTAACTGGAAAGAAGTCTGGCTGCTTCCAAATCGATATTTAATAAATAACAAAACTAAAGAAATCTCATTTAAAATAATCCATAACATTTATCTTATCAAAGTCTTTATCCAGAAACGCTTTTAAAAAAAATACCATTGATGTCACTTGCAGCTTCGGCTGTAATAATCTTGAAACACTTGTTCATCTATTCTGGAACTGCCCACTTATCCAGTCCTTCTGGTACGACATTTATTACTTAATTAAGAGAAAAAAAGATTTAAAGATTTTCTTTGATTTTGGAAGACTATATTATTCAGCATTAAGGGAAATTGCAAGGTTCAACCAAAAAGATCAGATAAGGTATATGTAAGTGACTTGATCTTTGTTATGGCCAAGTTCTTTATACATAAATGTGAATATAGAGGCTCCAAACTGTGCATTACTGCTTTTGAGCATGAACTCAAACAATACATGACACCATGCAATTATCAGAAAATAAGAAAGCAATCAAAACTCGAGAAGCCTTTGTCCTTTTTAATCTTCTTATTTTAGATGTACTATTTTATTTAATTTATTTTTTTCTTGTCTTTCTTCCTTAGTGTTTCTTGTTTTGCACAAAACGAGGACATTTACTTCACTGGTAAACATGTAAATTTACACCTTTTAAAAAATTCTATAAAAATGGTCGTTAAGAATACCTATAGTGCAATACGGTTGCTCTGTAATGTTCTTTGCAGAAACAAATAAAACTGTACTGAAGGAAAAAAAAAAAGGTTCAGCAACTGAGGGAGCTTACTGCAGTGTGATCAACCTGCGCCATCAATCCCGGCACATGAGCGCTGTTCATTTGCAGTCTGGATGCTGAGGACAACATGCTGTGGACCATGGCAAGCAGTTTTAACATAAATTATTTTTTACCGCCTTTATATTTAAGATATCTCAAATTGTTTTATGACTAGACGTTTTAGCAATTTAAGATATCTCTAATTATAATTTTACTAGTCAAAATATCTATTGGAGAGGTATTGTCATGATGGGTTTACTGAGAGGCACAAGATGCAGAACACAACGGACCCAGGGGAAAGGTTAACAAGTTTATTGTTACACAAGCACGTAGTAAATGTACAGTTTGCTGGTTCAGGCCTGGGGACTGGTTCACTGGAGTCTGTGAGGGAGACAGTTCAGTTAGCGTTGGCTTGGTTGGAATTGATCTTGAGAGTTTCAGGTTTGTACCTTTAGAAGCGTAGATGAGACTTTGGGAGAGGAACTGTTGGGTCCGGGGATGGTTTGATTCAGCAGAACCCGATAACTTTTTCAGCGTCTTAC
>NW_015151917.1:128848-131333 GCF_000732505.1 Cyprinodon variegatus
GGTTAAGCTCTTCCAGAGCTTCACAGGAGAAAAACAGGTAACCTGGAAGCAGAGACAAAAGGTTAGAATCCAAATTGGACTCAGTTCTCAGGAGGTTCTAGGCTTAGGTGCTAACCAAACTGATTAAACACTGCGGCGTCGAGGCAAGGTCTGAAGACAGCTTAAATACTGTGGTCCTCCTGATGAGATGATCAGTCACAGGTGTGCAGGCAGCTCAGCTCAGGAGGATCCACGGCGGACTCTGCTGGAGGAAGGTGGAACTTCTCCAGCTCCCAACAGGTATCTCTTATTACATTCTGACTAGTCGAAATTACATCAGGTTTACCATTAACTTCTATGGAGATATATTTAAGATATCTAGAATTAATTACTGATCATCTGAAATACACATTTCAGATATCTACGATTAAATTACGACTAGTCATAAAGTAATTTCAAGATATCTCAATTTTAGTTTTGACTAGTCATTATTCTAATTAAAGAAATATCAAATGCCACCATAATTCATGATATCTTAAATGTATTTTAAGATAGAAGATATGTAGTTTTGACTGGTGAAAACTAAATAATAGATATCTGAAAAGGAAAAATGAAAATACAAAACAAATTTAAATATATCTTGAATTGTAATTTCGACTATTCGAAATTCCTCTTAAGACATCTCTAAATGGATTAAAGATATCTTGAATTATTCAGCTTTTCTATTAAAGGTATCTTAAATTGACATTCTGACTAGTCAAATGTGTCATCGCCTTCCGCTGGAGGATAAGAGTAGTAACGATACTTTTCACGTAAGAGTCTCTTAAAGCCACCAGTGACACCAGAAAAGTCACCAGATTTGTCGCAAGTCGCTTTTTTGAAAAAGAGTCGCTGGAGGGGTCTGAAAAGTCGCTGAGTTGGAAACGCTGACTTTCATTACAAAGTTACACCCTTGCGCTGCAGTGCTGAGGCATCCTTCTTGCGTTGTGCTTAAAGCAGCAGGTTAGGGTAGCAGGTCGACTTCCCCAAGATGCCCCCCCCGCAATTCCTGTGCCGTAACAGTCATCGTGGCGTCTACCCTTATATTATATCTATGGTCAAGCCCATTTCTCAAACAATGACCCGCCGGTCTACCCTTCTTCCTCTTCCTATAAAGAAGGACCTCACCACAGGCATGTAAACCCCGCATTTTTCGCTATCGGTGCTTGCGAGACTTGGTGCCGCTATTTTGGGGCGGTCTGCCCTGCTAACGTCCATCCAAAATCAATGATAAATATTCCAAAACGCCTATGAGTGTTGACGTGATTTGGTTTCCTCGTCTTGGGGCGGTCTAAGTTCTGCTCAGATTAACGTGTTCATCTAGCACAGAATCAATTTTAATCAGCTTTAACTCGCTGATATGGAACTAATTTTTTGGGTTTTTGCTGAAAAAAGAATGGTTCAGTGCATTTAAATATTCTTAGTGGGGTTAAGAGTAATAGAATATTTATGTTATTACATGCAAACACATTTATTCAGGTATACACAAATATATACACTGCCTGGCCAAAAAAAAAGCCGCCACCAAAAAAAAGGTCCTTCACTCGAATACTTTGTTGGACCGCATTTGGCTTTGATTACGGCACGCATTCGCTGTGGCATTGTTTCGATAAGCTTCTGCAAAGTCAAAAGATTTATTTCCATCCAGTGTTGCATTAATTTTTCACCAAGATTTTGCATTGATGATGGTAGAGTCTGACCTCTCTAGCACATCCCAAAGATTCTCAATGGGGTTGATGTCTGGACTCTGTGGTGGCCAATTCATGTGTGAAAATGATGTGTCATGCTCCCTGAACCAGTCTTTCACAATTTGAGGCCGATGAATCCTGGCATTGTCATCTTGGAATATTCCTGTGCCATCAAGGAAGAAAAAGTCCATTAATGGAATAACCTGGTCATTCAGTATATTCAGGTAGTCAGTTGACCTCATTCTTTGAGCACATACTGTTGCTGAACCTAGACCTGACCAACTGCAGCAACCCCAGATCTTAACACCGCCCCCACAGGCTTGTTCAGTAGGCACTAGGTGGGTGCATCACTTCTCCTGCCTCTCTTCTTACCCTGATTCGCCCATCACTCTGGAACAGGGTAAATCTGGACTCATCAGACCACATGACCTTCTTCCATTGCTCCACAGTCCAATCTTTATGCTCCCTAGCAAACTGAAGCCTTTTTTTCCAGTTAGCCTCACTGATTAGTGGTTTTCTTACGGCTACACAGCTGTTCAGTCCCAATCCCTTGAGTTCCCTTCGCATTGTGCGTGTGGAAATGCTCTTACTTTCAGTATTAAACAAAGCCCTGAGTTCTACTGTTGTTTTTCTTTGATTTGATCTCACCACACATTTAAGTGATCGCCGATCACTTAAATGTGTTTTTTTTTCCGGTCACATTTCTTCCTTGAAGATGATGGGTCCCCACTATACTTCCAGTTTTTAATAATGCGTTGGACAGTTCTTAACCCAATTTT
>NW_015151917.1:131775-136225 GCF_000732505.1 Cyprinodon variegatus
GGCCTGGGAGTTTGAGGGTTCTGCGCAGCATCTTACCTGTTCCTAGGACTGCGCTCTTCTGGACAGAGACCTCTGATGTTTTACCTGGAATCTGCTGTAGCCACTCTCCCAGTTTGGGGGTGCTCCAATTACCACTGGCACCACTGCTGCTCTTACTTTCCACATCTTTTCTTTATATTTCATCGTGCTTGAGACCCGTAACATATATATATATATATATATATATATATATATATATATATATATATATATATATATATATATGACAGAGAGAGAAAGAGAGAGAGAGATTTTAGATTTTTAATAAAATGTTTATTTATACAATACATTAAAGGTATATTGGAGGACATTGTTTTTTCCTGGTGGATCATCAAAATAAGTGGTCCTCCTAATTGTCAATCATTCTGGTGATATGTTTACGTGAGGATGTCCTACATGCTCGTCCCCATTTTCACTTACTGGTGGTGAGTCTGACATAGTGGAAAAATTGCACATCTTCATTTGGAAAGTTAGCATGTATGAGTGATGCAAAAAGCAACGTTTAAACAGAGTGTGCACGAGCAGAAATGGGCTTGTGCATGCTCTGGCACGTGTTTAATAGGCGTTGCTTCTCGGGAGCGGGTATACGGTTGTGCATATGTATTTTCTTTAAAAAGTAGAGAGGGTAGGTCTTTTCAAAAACAAATACTCCACAATACGTTTAAAATAACTGTTAAACATACAGTGGACATGATCAGATCGCCCTGATTATAAAAGGTGCAAAAAACCTCATCTAAAAAGTACTTAGATTTCTGGTGGCTGAGGAAGTGAAACTCCCGCTCGATCCTGGCCCTGATGTTACACTTCCACTGAGCCGCAGCATCGGGCTGAGGTCGAGCTTGCAGTCTGTGTCTTCTTAGATGTATATATATCTAACCAGCTGGTTGTGTTTTTATTCTCCCATGACCACAAATTTCTGTGCCTCCATTTTCCTTCACTAAGACTTTGAATGTTCAACCGTATTATCAGCGCGCTCTGCAGGGACAGATATGTCTGCCTTAAATAAAGGCAGACATATGGATCTTCTGGCTGTGGTTCTGCTTTGCTGATCGGATGGCACGGTTTAGGTTGGCACGTGCTGTCCTCAGTGCCTCTTTATCACAAGACTTGAAATCTTAGTTCTGTTCTTTTAGCGACTTCCGAACCTCTCCATTCATCCAGGGTCATTGGTTGGCCTGGGTGGTGATGTTCTTTTTGATGCTGATGTCCTAAATGCATGTATTGATGTAGGCTGGCACACATCATGGCATACTCATCTATATTTATTTTGTTGTCAAATGTTGCTGCAGCTTTGTACATGTTCCAGTCAGAGCATTTAAACAGTCCTTGAGGTTTCCCATGGCCCCTTTAGACCCCACTTTGACTTCCTGGTTCCTGGTTTAGAGCCTGGTTCTGCTGGAGGTTTCTTCCTGTTCCTACAACCATACTTAGTGTGAGGGATTGCATTCGAGTCAATGAATCAATGCCATCAACTGGTTTTCCTTAGAGTGAAAACTTTGAATCAAACTGACTGAATGATCGGGTTGAACTATCTCTGTAAAGTGCCTTAAGATGACATGTGCTGGGAAATGGCTCTATGTAAATAAACTGAATTGAATGGAATTTTTAACCTTCTTCAGTGACCAGATCCAAATAAACAGATGATTGTGGAATTCGATGCCTCCAGCACTGTTATAGAACCTGTCCTGAGTCAAAAAGCTGAAGATGATTGTTTTCATCCCTGTGCATTCTTTTCCAGAAGTCAAGTGGGTTAGAAGGTCTAGCTCTTTATCCAGGATTTGCACTTTTATGTGGACAACTGAAAACTGGCCCCTAACTTCCTGATCTCTAAAGTAGTGAACCCGGTGGCGGCTCGCCTTGAGCTCTGCAGCTGCTGCTGTTTGTAGCTAAAGTGAGAAAAAAAAAGGTGCAAATTCCTCTAATCGGCTGGGTTTAAATGATGTGTTGCTTTCACACATGCTTGGTGTGATCTGCTTCATGAATAATTTTTAGAAATGAAGCAAATAGGATAGCAGTTGCAGTAGAAATGTAAAATACTGCACAGTTGTTCATTCTTCACTTCTAAGTTTTGGAATATCATAAAATATCAATGTTAATTAAGGTATGCACATTTCCTTTTATTAGAAACTCAAAGGTAGATTTAGGCAAACAATATATACAAGGGTCAAGACAGATCTTATTTCCTTATTTTCTACATTGTTGACCTACTGGTTAGAGCATTGCGCTTGTGCTCCAAGAAAGTTGCAAGTAACTGGTTCAATCCCCACAGCCTCCATTCTGGGTTCCTGAGCAAGACCCTTAACCCCTGATTGCTCCCCGGGCGCTAAACAATTGCTGCCTACTGCAGAAACATCTGTTTCTGCTCAATGACAGCACATCGTGCAGCACAGAAGGTGTTACTTTAACTGTGATCTGCTAAAATATCAACTGACTGAAGGCTAATTGAGAACAGAAACTAAATGACTGGCTCACCATATTTAAAGACAACATGATTTTAAAAAAAGTAACATAACTTCTCTGAAATAAATGTATATTTTAAAGAGTTCAAGAACTGACCTACTAATAATAGTCACCCAACAAATTCTCAATAACTGTTCTTATTTTCAAAATAAACTTGAGAACAAAAAATTACTTAGATGTTGTCCTCTTAGTTTTCATCCAGCTCAGGCTCATTCATCTCCATGGAGACAGGAACTTCTCTTCCTGCAAACATAAAAGTAGAATTTTAATTATATAGAGTAATATAAATTACGATGGGCCTGATCTTCAAATACTCTGCGTGTAATAAAACACAATCAAACTTCTAAGGATGGGAAAAGCTGTTTGTAAGGTGTGAAGTGAGCAGATGCAAACTTTTATTATGTTCGCCTCCATCAAAATGCAGATCATATTCATTGACAAAAGTGTTAAAAATTATGTGTTGGAGGATATGCATTTATATTAGATAAACATGTGAAAAGCAATTATCAACCTGATCTCTTTGCTTTTTAAAAAAAAATCTGCTGAAAATTCACCAACAAACACAAGGATGCTGAAGCTTCTATGGTAGTGTTAGGGAATTGATAGTTCACTTATCTTGCTTATTTCATGTTCACTTTTTGTTATTTTTGTCGATCGCACTTTAAATTTCGGCCAACACTTAAATAATATGCCAGAGCCAGAAGAAAAGTCCACATTAATAAATATTTCATTTAGAATGTAACTGTTATTAGACATAATTGGTCCGTGCGGCATGCACAACTTTGCTAAGAGCACGCATGAAACAATATTGTTAGATATTGTCGCAGATGTGATATCTGTCTTTGCTCCTTCATTCTGACTCCTAACATGTTTATATCAAATGAAAAGATGAATTGATCAGAACATCGGGGTGGAACTAGTGCATTTAAACTACTGCATCCTTGCTCTGCTCCTGTCCAATTCTCTGCTGTACCTGACCGTTTCATTTTTCACAGCAGAATAGACAACAACAAAAATACAATTTCTCAATTATATGAGTCTAACCACATTTTATATCCACTACAAACAGAATAAGCTTACACCTCATGAAAGGAGAAAGAGAAATAGAAATTTAGAGCCCAATCCAACAGCACCCAACATCCTGTGTGACATCAAGGCCCAACCCAGACCAGTTTGGCAAAGGCATCACATTGTCTGCAGATTAGGTGTATATATATTTCAAATTTCAATGACTATTTACCGATTGGCTGATCAGACGTCCAAATTAGAACAAACTTCATTTGCAATGTTTTTGCATACATGGAAATTGACTTGTATTTCTCTCACCTGAAACTCTTTGCTGATATAAAGACAAAAATATGATAGTTGAGATGAAGTATGGACAGGAAACCACCAAGTAGCAGACCACCATCAACAGGAGGTTAGAGGGAGCTGAGGCGGGGGGAGGAGCTGCAGTTATTCCAGTGGTAACAGAGGAGGGCATCTTCATGTTGGGAGGTTTTTCTGGGGAAAAATTCCAACCAAAGTCCAGTCAGTTCAATCTGGTTAATACAGTGTAGCACTAAAAATAAAACTGCTGACCTGAAACAGAAATCCAGCTGGATGGAGAAGAGGTGATGGATTTCTCTAAAACAAAGATGGGTGATATTAAAAAATAATAAAATGTTCACATATTTTAAACTAAATTAAAATTTAGAGAATCTGCTGACCTTCAACAAAGATCCAGCTGGATGGAGACTCTCCATGACCCCTGATGTTACACCTGTAGTGGCCCTCATCAGAGCTGGTCACATGGTGGAGGGTCATGTGACCTTTGGGCTCACTACTAATGAGGGAGCCACCTTTATAGAAAGCAGCTGGGAGGTTGGAGGAAGTGGTCTTTGTTAGACAGCTCAGAGTGACGTCATCTCCCTCCATCACAGGGAGGACAGGACTCTGCAGGATCACTGAT
>NW_015151917.1:138288-141552 GCF_000732505.1 Cyprinodon variegatus
CTCATGGACTAAAACTGGTAGTTGGTTCCACAGGAGAGGAGCCTGATAACTAAAAGATCTGCCTCCCATTCTACTTTAGAAATTCTAGGAACCACTAGTAAACCTGCAGATCGAGAGCAAAGTGCTCTGTTAGGAACATAAGGAACAATCAGATCTCTGATATCAGATGGAGCTTGTTCATTTAAGGCTTTATATGTGAGAAGGAGGATTTTAAATTCTATTCTGGATTTAACAGGAAGCCAATGAAGAGAAGCCAGGATAGGAGAGATACGATCTCTCTTTTTAATATTCATCAGAACTCTGGCTGCAGTATTTTGGGTCAGCTGAAGGCTTCAAGGGGAACACCATTTTTTTACATTGGGCCCTTGATTTTATGTTATTAAATCATGTTCTACTCACCCATATGAGTTTTGTGTAATTTGCTGTTCTGAAGATATTCTCTTAGGTTATATCCAAGTAACGTCTTTCTATGGGCAAATTACTTGAAGGCACAAACTGAACTGTTCATAATTTATTCTTTATGGTACGCCAGCATTCATAACATGTAGGGGAATCACTGTCCCCCAGACATCTGTGGTTATATTTTTTATATTTATATTTTTTTAAAACAAAGCGGAGTGTGTATAACGTCATCTCTCTGCTGGACTGGAGTTTTGACAGGCAGCCCGGGCCACAGGCGGCTACGCTCTAACCCTTCTATTCATCCAGCTAGCTAATCTGAATATTTTTATTTAATTTAGAGAGCAAGATCATCTGTGGTAGTAGCACTAGACATCTTCCAGGCATGTGAGTAAAACTAGCAGCAGTTCAGAACAGCATGAATGAACGGTAGCTGGTGTGCGCAGATGATGTCATACACGTGCCACTTTCTTTTTTTTAAATGTAAATATAAAAATATAACCGCAAATGTCTGGGGGACAGTGATTCGCTTACATGTTATCAATGCTGGCGTACCATAAAGAATAAATTATGAATAGTTTAGTTTGTGCCTTCAACTTGTTGCCTATAGGAAGACGTTACTTTGATATAACCTTAAGGAATATCTTCAGAACAGTTCCAAATGACACAAAATTTATATGGGTGAGTAGAACATGATGTAATAACGTAAAATGAAGGTGCCAATGTAAAAAAAAAACAGTGTTCGCCTTTAATATGAAAGTTTATCATTAGTGTGGCCCGCAAGTTTTATATGATTGGCACTTTTCAGTGTAGTGTGCGGAGCTGAAAGAACTTACAAATCACGGTGGAGTATATTGCACTCAGGGGCGGGACATCTTGTGACAACCTGCTTGTTGCACAGAGCTGGCTGCACCGTTATTCCTAAACCCTCCTGCTTGTTCACAGCTCAAGACACGCCATGTTTACAGCCCTGTTGTGCAAAATAATGTCCTGCAGATAATGAATAGATGATTAACTAGAACTGGAGTCATAGCTAATTATTTAAGCTATTCAAAATCGAAGGTAAAATCAATTTAGTGTTCTTAGTTGGATAATTGTAGGTTTGACTTATCTACTTACTGGGTGGCGGATTCACCTCTGGAGGGTTCCTGGACCGGCTGTTAAAATCCAGGTCTCCACCAATCTAGTGGCCCAGGTTAAGTGGCTAGCAGAGCTATTAATTATCAATAAAGAACCTCTTATCTCTGTTTATTCTCACTATTACCAAAAGGGGTGGATCTAACCTGAGTGATAAATCCTCCGCTATATGAAAGACATGAACCACCACAAGTTAACCAATGATGTCTTTATTCTAATAATTCAGGATTACAGAAAATCTAACATCTATGCAAACACTACATGCTACTAGAAAAATAAACACGAGGTAGATTAAATGACTAGTTTAAAGAAATAGAAAATAAAGAATAAAACAAAATAGAAAACAAAGGAATAAAACCATAAGAGTCCATTTACTGGCTTCTGAGATNTAAAGAAATAGAAAATAAAGAATAAAACAAAATAGAAAACAAAGGAATAAAACCATAAGAGTCCATTTACTGGCTTCTGAGATTGTCCAAAATATGCCAGATGTTAATACATTCACTAATGTCCGTTGGAATAGCAGCAGGTATGATGATAACAGTGCAATTAATCAACATAAAATTAATACATCCAGCTTAAAAAATGGTAAATGATTAAAATGCATTAAACAAACAGCAGGAAAAGGGGGGGAGCGATCAGTGGTAAAATGGCCCCAATCACGTGGCCCCACGCGGTGGAATGTAATAATTCTATAAATATCTCAAAGCAGAAACAAAAGAAGATAGGAAAGGAAAGAAGGAAAAGAAAGAAACATCACTTGCAGCTTTCACAGCACACGTACTTCAACCAAATGAACCAGAACTTTTGTAACCAACACAGATTAAAAATCAGCATTAATTCAAATCCCTGAATCTACCTGTCTCTCTCGCCGAGCGCAGCACCTCATTAATACATCGAAAGTTAAAGGGAATTGATTTACTGTGAGCTGCCTTCGGTCCATGAAGGAGTGGTGTTTCTGAGGGAACCGTGGCCTGGTTTCGGCCTTGCAGAGGTTTTTCCCGGCACCGGGTCCGCCCTCGGGAAAGTTCAGTCAGTTACAGCCGAAGGCTTGATGTGCTCTCAAGTCGAGGAGGATGGATTTTGCGGAAGTGATCGGCGAGGAGCGTCCTCCCGGCCAATCTGTCCAAAAAAGGGGCAAAAGGCACTCAGTCCGCGGTCAGCTTCAAAGGCTTCCGTCTTCCCAGTTGGCGCAGCCGCTATGCACGATGGAACACTGCGATCCGTGACTTTTGACGCAGGAAAAACGAAAGCTACTTCCAGTCAGCTTTCTTCTGGTATTTCACGTGAAATGAGCATCCCTTTTAGGGCAGTAGAAAGCCCACAGAAAAAGGAAGAAAAATGTCTGTGTGCCAAGCTTTAAGCCATGAGTGACGTGGGGACACTTCCTGTTGGAGTATCGTCTGATTGGTCTGTTTGAGGTGGTCCCACAGTGGGCCGGTACGGTGGTCTTATTTGTGGCAAGAATCCATGGTTCTTGTTTGTGGAGAAGAAAAGGGGCATTGTTTCAGATGGCTCACACCACTGGTTTAGCTCCATTTTGGCAATATATCCCAACACCCCTTTAAGACATGCACTTACCAGATTGGTCCACTGGTTTGAAAAATGTCAGTTTCTCAGCAGACAGCATAAGAGAAACAACTGCTGCTACTACTTCTGCGTATTCCATTCAGTCAACCAGAAACAAAGTCCATCCGAGGCTGTTTAATCCCTCGTATGTCAGTCTTT
>NW_015151917.1:146478-150285 GCF_000732505.1 Cyprinodon variegatus
AGTAGTGTAATCATTCTTCTATCTCCTATTAGGTAAGATCACATTGTATGATGTATTTCTAATATGAATGTTTCACATGAAAAACTAGTACTGTAAATACTATTCTCACCAAACTGTGATAACTGTGATTAAATTTGTTGAGATCTGGAGAAGTTCCACCTTTCTCCAGCAGAGTTCGCCGTGGATCCTCCTGAGCTGAGCCTTCGACACACCTGAGGCGCATCTCATCATCAGGAGGACCCTCCAGTATATAATCGGCCTTCAGACCTTGCCTCAACGCCGCAGTGTTTATCCAGTTTGGTTAGCACCTGAGCCTAGCATCTCCTGAGTACCTTCGTTGCTTCTGTTCCCTGGTTGGATTCTAATCCCTCTCTGCCCCCTCTCGCCACCCCATAAATATTTTTCTAGATCCGCCCCTGATTTAATCCATCATTGTTGTGGTTCCTCTGCTGCTGATTTTGGTTCTGATGGTGAGAAGATTTGTTTGAAGAAGGTCTGAGGGTTAGACAGGCTTCTATGGCTACATGCACAACTTGTTCTTTGCAGGAATCTGTACAATAAAATCCAATTCTGTTGGATTTTCACATGCTTTACAGCTAAAGTCTGAAACGTTGTTTCATAAAGGCCTTTTATCCCATTAATTTTCCTTCAGGTCATCCAGAAGTTGGAGAGGACAATATTACTGACAGAGAGACTGATCATTGATGACTGAAAAACAAAGTTAGCAAATGTAGGATTGTGTTCATTTTCCTGCGGTTGTTTTTTTTTAATGATGTTTTCTTGTTTAATAATTCAGTTTTAACAGGAACTAATCCTCAGAAGGTGTTGAGAACTGAAACAGCAACAATAATAAACTCAAAATATTTAGAAGCAGCTTTCAGGAGACTGATAAAGCAACAAGTCAACAATAAGATTAGAGATTTAAAACACCAGAATGAGTGAAGAAGGATGGACTAACCTACAGAGATAGATTGACCTGCAGTTTAGAACAGAGAGAGAAGTGATGTTTCAGAGGTCAGAGGATTCTAGAGGAGCTAAGTGAATAAAAGTCCTGCAGCTCATAGTAATAAGATGGGAGAACAGAACGGAGAGGAGGGAGGAGGCTGATCTGATGGAGCTGGTAGAGAAGAACTGGGAGCCAGAAAAGCTGCTGAAGAACTGGAGTAATCTGGATATACGGAGGGGTTGAGTTCTGGACCCTCTGCAGCCTGAGAAGAGATTCACTGGGAAGACCAAAAAGAAGGACATTGAACAGAAAACAAGAAAAATGTTCTAAGAATATTTTTTATATATTTCATTAATAAGACATTTATGTCAAAATCATTTGTAGAAACAGAAATATATTCTGTTTAAGGAGCCTATTTATTTCACCTTTACTCTGAGCAAAGTCAATAGGTTTCAACTTTTTTAAGTTTAAGTTTTCTGCTTTATAGTTTGATTAAGATTCTGTTTTCATAACTTTTCTGTTTTCAGATTGTAATCAGATAATCTATTATTGAGACATTGTTGTTGGTTCTGTTAAGTTTATCATTAAGCTTTTCTCTGAACTAAACCATTTTTATACAGTTTGTTTCACATCCTCACTGTCTATAAATATCTATTAGTCTTTAGCTGGTTGATATTTCAGCCGATCACAGTTAAACTAACACCTCCTTTGCTGAATGATGTGCTGCAGTTTGTGGTTTTTCTGCTAACTGACTCTAACAGAGTCTGCTGCCATCGGGCTTGCTGTTTATGTGTTTTGGATCAATGTGGACCTCAGTAATATTGACCCTTTGATAAAGTCTCACAAAAGTTACTTTTCATTTTCTCTCATACCACAAATGCTTGTTGTGAATTTAAATTAAAAACAGGATTCTGAATGTCTGAAAGAAGAGTTCATAGGTTTTTGCGACCGTTTTTCTTCCCCTTTCTGCTCTATTTCTGCATCAGCATGTGTGAAAGCAGCATGCCTGTCATCCAGAACATTAGAGAGATTGGCACCTATTTTATGTTGTAGTTTTCTCCCAGCTTTTTTTTCCCATTTATATTATTTTTGCACCTTTTATAGTTTCCTCTTTTAGGTCCTGATCACTAAAAGTGTTACGTTTTTAAAACTATATGAAAGCTGATCTTCTAACCAGGTCTTAATTAAAAGGCATTTGTAAATGACCCAATTTCCAATTTAGTTACAAGACATATTACAATCTGAAATTATTATAAGTTATTATTTTTGACTCCATTATTTTTGTGAGTTTATAATGCTTTACATTTTAATTTGTTTTAAGGGACTTTATTTTGAAACTATGTGACCGGGTTTTTAGTAAGTGGCTACTGCTAGATACGGAGAAGAGGAGGCTGAGATTGAAATGTAGAAAAAGAAGGAAAGATGGTTAAAATATTCAGCTTTATTTGAAGGACTTGCACCCTCCGAAGTGGCACAAGCTCTACAGTGGTTGGTTAAACGGATTATTGTTGACAACGCTGAGATTCTAATAAACAAGAAAACCATCAGTCAAGTGTTGACCATCATTCGGGGGAGATGCTACAGCATTTGTAAAATGAGTTGAACAGCAGAGTGAGTGCAGTTTTTGCATTTTTATAATTTTTTTGTATCCTGAGATCTTTCTGGTCTTTTCTCTGAAATATTTCAGACTTTGGTCCACAACTGTCAAGATGGTTTAGTTCCAGCTTTTTTATGCCACTTATACATGTCGTATAGGCAAGACTCTTAACCCTAAGATGCCGACCAATCTGTTTCTCAACATGTGCTTGTTTTACTGGGTGAATGTGTGCAAAGTACATTGATTGGTCAGTATCACTAGAAATACTTTTCTAGACATTTGATCCACCTATGTTTTTCCAGGTCAATGTTTCATAAGTGACTCCAGCTATGTGCCTATCAGAGACGTCAGTTTTGGTGCCTTTTCACTTTTAACTAAGTATGCTTTACTTAGCAGCTCTGTCCTCCCATGAGGCCACTGTGCTTCTATACTGTGTTAAACAAAACACCCGAACAGTGGTCAAACTCGTAAAACATTATATATATTTCCTAAAATTAGAAGTTTGAATTATTAAACTAATCAAATATCATAAAATTTTTGGTAACAGCTTTAGGAAAGAAGCTATCCCTGAGTCTGTTTGTTCTGGTCCGTATTGACCTGAATCGCCTGCCTGAGGGCAACAGGTTGAAAAGATGGAAGCCAAGGTGGGTGGTATCCCTCAGGATGTTTCTGGCCTTACTGAGACAACGAGAGTGGTATATGGCAGTCAAAGAGGGCAGAGGGCAGCCGATGATTTTTTGTGCAGTGTTTGTCACCCTCTGCAGTTGCCTCCTGTCGGCCTCCGTGCAGCTGGAGTGCCACACTGTTATAGCGTAGGTCAACAGGCTCTCAATGGTGGAGCGGTACAAGGTCACCAGCAGCTGAGTTTTTAGCTGTTCCTTCCTGAGCACCCTCAGGAAGTGTAGCCGCTGCTGGGCCTTCTTGACCAGAGCTGTGGTGTTGGCCGACCAGGAGAGGTCTGCAGAGATGTGGATGCCGAGGAATTTGAAGGTCTCCACTCGCTCCACACATCCACCGTTGATGTACAGGGGGGCAAGGGCGGCTTTCTTCCGTCTGAAGTCCAGGATCAGTTTGTTAGAGTGATAATTATAAAATAATTGTGTGGACATATGAAACATTGAAAGAAAGAAAATCCTACATTTCTATCCTGTGTTTCTGTTGGGATCTGGAGATGTACCACCTTTCTCCAGCAGTGGGTCTCCTGGGCTGGAGCCCTCCAGCACACCTGACGCTCATCAACCCATCAGGAGACCTACCTACATAA
>NW_015151918.1:0-9128 GCF_000732505.1 Cyprinodon variegatus
TTTCTCACAGCATAAATGAGATGAATCTGCAAGTTCAAAGGACAAGGTAAGTTCTTGTGTTATATATTTTTTGTGTTATTATAAATTACACATAATCAGTCATCATATTAACATATATCTTTGAAACTCAGTGTTACTTTTGTCTATTCCAAATTATCTACACAATCTAAGATAGTAGTTCTGGTACATATTCTATGTTTCTGTTCCGGATGATTAACTGTTGGTTGTCTTTCCAACAGATCGGAACTTTACACTATGAAGGATGAAAAAGAAAAACTTATTCAGAGGTACAGTACACTATAGAACAGGTTATGAAAAGTTGAATTTTTATTTTTATTCGTTTTTATTTTCTACATTTGTCATCTCCAACAAAGAGACGTTACTGTCTCAGTTAATTCCTGTGAATATATCTAATGTTATGTTGATTTTTCTTTTTTCAAAGAATTCAACATTTTGAAGCCCTTAACAAACAGCAGCACCATATAGCAGAGTAAGTGTTTATTTTGTATCGCTTATTTTGTTTCAGTTTGTAACCCGAATCTTTATTTTCGAAAGATTTAGAAGATAGGCCATCAGAAAAATTAGTTGTGCCATGTCACGTTTCGTTTCTTTATCAAGTTTTTTGTACTAAAGGAGGAACTTTACATTAATTAGTATTGTTACCAATCTCAATCTATCCAATTAGAATGAATGACAGTTCCATTGCTTTCTGTCCTTCTACCAGATGTATAAACTAAAATGTATAAATTTGAAGAAAAAAGAAAAAGAAAAAAAGGCAATTTACTGAAGCAGCATTATGCTGGCTTTAAAATTCTAGCATATGCTATGCTAGCAAATGTCTTTATTTTCTGCAGTTTGGTTTTCTCCACACATGCATAAAGACAGCATTAAGCAACCTAATGCTGTTTTCCCATCTGCACTTTCTTCCTTATTTTTAATTTTAAACTTGGGGACAGGTCAACACATAACCAAAGATTTTAAATAAGAAACTGCTTTCAGATTTAATTAATCAGTCTGAAAGTGAATCACCTTCAGCTCTCTAAATATTTAGAATTTGTTCTCTTTAAAATCCACGCCAGAGTTTTGAGAGTAGAGGAAAATTAAAGTTGACTAAATAGATAATATAAAAACCTTAGCTTCTCGTCAGAGAGGGATTTGGACTCTGTTCATCCTTGATTTAAGAAAAAAACATTTAATATAAGCAGATAGTAAAAAAGGGCCGATGTACTAAAAGCTAAGGTTTTCAACCAGAATGACATAAAGGAAAATAAAACAATGTATGCAAAGGTCAGCAAAACAATTCAATGGAAATGTTCTATGGTAACTTTATTAATAATAAATGTGGTGATTGAGTATCTAATGTGACTGAGCTCAGGGCTTGTTCAGTATAAATGTCTGGTATTATTTAATGTTATATTTTTATGGTGTTAATTTTACAGATCTGCTCTGAAAGAAAAGATAAAGGAAAATGAAGATCTCAAACAAAGGTTTGAAAACAGTCTGAAATGTTCAGTAGATAAACAAACAGTGGTAGTCTGGATTGTTAGTGTTTGTCAAGGTTATTTTATATCAAGTTACTGGCTTACTAAATTTAATCATAAATATATGTGATATAAGTGTTTGCATAAAATACGTCAGTTGTGTGTTGCCAAATATGGAATATTAATCCTTTGTTATCAGCTTGTTGTGTTTCATGTCCATAAATGCATCACCTTTTATACAAACTAAAACAACTAATTAGTGACATCAAATCTTTCATGCTCTTCAATCTTTTCAAGGATCCAAGAGATGGTTACCCAACAGAAGCAACATCATTCAAGGTAAATAATTGCTTTGTATATTTTTTTACTCATGTTTATTGCAAGTCATATTTATTAAAGATCCAACAGTTAATTGATCAGAAAAGATAAAAGAGATCTACTGACAGATCTGACTGAAACTAGTGTCAGCTCAGTCGATAAGTGCTGCAATAATTTAATGAGAGATGCTCATTTTTTTCCACAGACCTTCTCTGAAATTCAAGGAACAGGAAAGTGAAGCACTCAAACAAAAGTATGTTACATTCAGTGATGTGAAACATGAAATGAAAATGTTCTTCATTTCAGGAATTAGAAAATGTATTGCATGTGCTTTGTGTCAAAAGTTCCTTGATGAACAAAACCCTTATTTAAAAACGTATGAATGTATAAAGAAACTATAAACTCAAAACTAATTTTTAACTGATTTTTCCACTCAGTTTAAGGAAGGTTTAATGCAGCTACTACAACAAAGAGCTCTATATTATCTGATGTTCTACATAAATTAGTCAAATGAATTTGAAATTCTGCAAATAATTTAATGCTATTTATTCCAAACTGAGCCTTAAGTGAACACATTTTTACTTTCATAACATAAATTATAATATCATGTAATCGCTTTTAAGTTGAGTTGCTGAAAAAGCCATGATGCGGCCAATAGGAAGAACTGTGCAGTTGCATTGCAGAGAAAGATCACTAAAGCAGGACAGCCATCCACTGATACTGTAGATAATGGAAATGGAAGATTGAGGTTTAGTTTTTTCACCCTTATCTTGGTTTGTTTATAATTTTTCCACCTGTGGTAGACTTTTAAAAAAAATACTTGTTAACTATGCAACTTTCTCAAAGCTAAGTCGCCAAAAAAAAAAATCAATTTTACAAAAAAAAGAAAAAATCTATATTTGTGAATTTCATTAGAGCTTCTTATAGCTCTAATAAGCTGAGTAATAATTGTCATATGTATTGTCAGGTCCAGTTGTGCACAGATAGCTGTATCTGTATTTATTAACCAGCTCCTCCAGCTTATTTAACAATCGTTAGACTATGTCTGATGTAACCACGCTGCCTCAGTCGTATCCTACAATAATATTTGATATTGTTTGTTATCTATGTGTGACCTAATTGGTAAAATCTGTATAACTGTGTCTCTGCTAATTTAAAAAAGGATGCATGAGATGGAAGCACAGCTTCAAAGAACAAGGTAAATATATTTGTTTTTTGTAATTCATTTGAAAAGCTGTTACATCTTAAATGTTATATCAATACTATAACTGAAGATGTCAAGAATACATTTTTAAATGCAATCAGCCTCATTAACTTATTTCTATCAATTTTTCTTTCAGTAAGTTTTAAACTATATTTGACAAATATTGGGTTGATACTGTATAAACAATATTAAATGCTATTTTAAATTCACATCTAATATCAACTGCAGACAATTTACATGTAAAAGTTCTAATCTATATATCAAATACGCTTCTAATGATCTCAAATGGAAATCAGTTAATTTTAGAGAAATCCAAAGATAAAGTCTATGTAAAATGACAAAAGAAGTAAGATTTGGCTGATAACTGAATGTCAAATATCTTAGAAAGCTCAGACAAATGCACTGGATTATTGATTGTGCAGCATTTCCTCATCCTAACCAGACCATACTGTTTTATTTATTTAAACAAAAGACTTTTCAAAGGCAGGTGTGATGGTCAAAAATCTTTAAAACAACAAGTTTTGACATTTTAACTTTTTATAACTGTGGTCATTTGAAAAATGTTTGTTTAGATCTTTGAAAAAATACATTACAATTGATGATATGTGTTACAAGTGATCAATTTTATTGCACAGGTCTGCTCTAAAAGAAAAAGATGAAGAACTAAAATCCTTTAAGGACAGGTAAAGTACAAGTTTCCTTCTACTTTTTCCATAGTGAGACTGTCAGTTAAAATTACTTCCTCACCACAAAAATGTCATGTTAGCTGATTTGTTAGATTTTTATATATATAATTGTTTTTGTAATTTTTACAGAGTGGCAGGGGATGTTGCTCTGTCAATCAAAACAGGGAAAACCATGAGCCTTAACAACCCAGTAAATAAGACCAGGTTAAAGGAGATGTATGACTCCCTGAGATGCGACTGGCCAAAAATCAAAAACAGCTTAAAGTCAAACCAGACACATCCAGACTCTGCCAAAGAGCTGATTCAGGTACAGATCTGTTTTCATTAAATTCAAAATATAGATTTATAATATCTCCAGCAAACTGCTTCCTCCTTTTTGTTCCAACTTGTCTCATTTTCTCTCCTAATGCCAGAAAAAGTTCAGAGAGGCTAAAGAGGAAATGATACAAAGGAAAATGTTGGTAGATAAACTATATGAAACAAATGTGAAAAATGCTCCAGGAGCACCACAAAAGGTAATGAAGCGTTCTTTAAATCCATCTTTTTGTTCCTGCTGCGTCTGAACTGAGCTTTGTTCTCTTAGGTTGATCAGTACCGACAGTTAACCATCCAGAACCTGCAGCTGACTCTCTACAATGAGAGACAAGGTGCTTCTTTACAGGTGGGTTTCACACCAAACGCAGACTTTTATCTGCTGCTCATGGGTTACTACTTTTTCATTCCAAATAAAAAAAATAAATGTGTTTAATTACTCATTTTCCAAAGAGAACCTTTCCTGGAGGAAATCCTCAGGAGGTGTGGGAGTATTTGGGCTCTGAATGTTATTGGCTTGGCTGCCTGATGGCTTTGAGCAACCCTCCTCTGCGGCCTGANAAAGTCTATGTAAAATGACAAAAGAAGTAAGATTTGGCTGATAACTGAATGTCAAATATCTTAGAAAGCTCAGACAAATGCACTGGATTATTGATTGTGCAGCATTTCCTCATCCTAACCAGACCATACTGTTTTATTTATTTAAACAAAAGACTTTTCAAAGGCAGGTGTGATGGTCAAAAATCTTTAAAACAACAAGTTTTGACATTTTAACTTTTTATAACTGTGGTCATTTGAAAAATGTTTGTTTAGATCTTTGAAAAAATACATTACAATTGATGATATGTGTTACAAGTGATCAATTTTATTGCACAGGTCTGCTCTAAAAGAAAAAGATGAAGAACTAAAATCCTTTAAGGACAGGTAAAGTACAAGTTTCCTTCTACTTTTTCCATAGTGAGACTGTCAGTTAAAATTACTTCCTCACCACAAAAATGTCATGTTAGCTGATTTGTTAGATTTTTATATATATAATTGTTTTTGTAATTTTTACAGAGTGGCAGGGGATGTTGCTCTGTCAATCAAAACAGGGAAAACCATGAGCCTTAACAACCCAGTAAATAAGACCAGGTTAAAGGAGATGTATGACTCCCTGAGATGCGACTGGCCAAAAATCAAAAACAGCTTAAAGTCAAACCAGACACATCCAGACTCTGCCAAAGAGCTGATTCAGGTACAGATCTGTTTTCATTAAATTCAAAATATAGATTCATAATATCTCCAGCAAAATGCTTCCTCCTTTTTGTTCCAACTTGTCTCATTTTCTCTCCTAATGCCAGAAAAAGTTCAGAGAGGCTAAAGAGGAAATGAAACAAAGGAAAATGTTGGTAGATAAAGTATATGAAACAAATGTGAAAAATGCTCCAGGAGCACCACAAAAGGTAATGAAGCATTCTTTAAATCCATCTTTTTGTTCCTGATGCGTCTGAACTGAGCTTTGTTCTCTTAGGTTGATCAGTACCGACAGTTAACCATCCAGAACCTGCAGCTGACTCTCTACAATGAGAGACAAGGTGCTTCTTTACAGGTGATTTTCACACCAAACGCAGACTTTTATCTACTGTTCATGGGTTACTACTTTTTCATTCCAAATAAAAAAATAAATGTGTTTAATTACTCATTGTCCACAGAGAACCTTTCCTGGAGGAAATCCCCAGGAGGTGTGGGAGTATTTGGGCTCTGAATGTTATTGGCTTGGCTGCCTGATGGCTTTGAGCAACCCTCCTCTGCGGCCTGACTGGGAGAATCATCCTCCGTCAATGGATAAATGGGACTTACTCCCACGAAATATCACAACCGTCTCTTTAAATGAGTGAAAGGAAACTGATCAAGAATCAATGCCTCTCCATACATCTACAAAGTTACAGAAATATCTGTCAAACATTTTCATCCAGGAGGGCAGTGGTTTCAGCTGGGTTTCCTTTGATAGAAGCGGTTTTACCCAAACGAATGTATAATCTGATTTAATTGCCTCTGAACTATAGAAGTAAACAAATTTGAAATCTTTTAGATTCTAGAAAGACAATGCTGATTCAGCTTAAATGTTTTGCTTTAAATGGTAAAAATAAATTGAATTAACTTGATTGAATCACTTGTTACCAATTCAAGCAATTCATTTAATTTTCTTTTTTTAATAAATGGGTATGTTTGTGATCAATTTTGTAAAAACTCACCAAGAACCTAATGTTTTCTTTTTTAACTCTTAGGATTCTCAGGATTTAATGCCTTTTTTTAGGGATTTGAACAAGATCAATGTAAAACGTGTCAATGTAATATTCATTCATTTATTCTTCTGCGTCCTGTAAGCCTAAACAAGTTCACTAATGTACTGCATGGATAAATGATGATAAACAGAGACTGAGTTTCACCTACTTATGTGATACATCAATCGGGAGCTCCTTCTTTCTGTATTTAAATGTTTAAGATTTGGTAGAATAATTACAACTGAATCTATACGAGTGCTAAATGATGTTGAATTTGTGATCAGTGTATCTCTCCAGTGATCTGTAATTTACATATGTATCACTTAAAGCTAAAGTATATATTCTCTGTCTTCCATAAAAATGTTGTGCTACATGTTGAGCGAATTATGCCAAATGTAAGATAAAATTTTAAGATTGTAATTTAATTAAAGGGGCTTTTTTAATATGAGAGCAATTTTACTGTGGCAAAAAGAAAGGCAGAATTTAAAGAGGTTTAAAAAAATCTAATTTGTCCAAATAAATTTGGGTTTTTAGAGTGAATCTAACTGTTATTAGATATTATCTGAACTTAAATGAGTTCCTTATAAAATGCTGAATTCTGAAAAATGAAGACAAACTATTTTGGGGAAAAAATGATTGATTATTGACTCAAAAAGTAACTTTTATTGTGTTATGAAGCTTAAGCCAAAATTCAATCTGGAAGTCTCTTATCTGCCTCACCTGGATCACCTGAAGCTTTGCCACGTACAGAGCTACAGCCAATAGACGTTGGGACGGCCCACCTCTGAAGACAATTATCGCACACAATCTCTTTTATATAGCTCCTCATCCTTCTTATCAGCTGAACTTTAACCAACTCCGCTCCCTTTCCTCCCTCCCTCTCAGACTATTCTCTGTCCCATTTGTCCTCTGGCTTAATGCACCATCAGTGTCCGGGCCCAGGGGGAAAAATACTCTAATCCTTTTCCT
The DNA here is from genome assembly GCF_000732505.1 of Cyprinodon variegatus. Lineage (NCBI taxonomy): Eukaryota > Metazoa > Chordata > Actinopteri > Cyprinodontiformes > Cyprinodontidae > Cyprinodon > Cyprinodon variegatus. The sequence continues at coordinate 7,235 of NW_015151918.1, forward strand.
AAGTTAATCATCACAGTGCATGTCGATTTACAGCAAATGAGTTTGCATCAACGAAGGGCTCATTTTGTTCTACATTTTCCAAAGCTGAATTGGATCAGGTCTCTGTACAAGCGCAGCATAAGTTGACCCATGTTGCCGGCATTAAGTCGGACCTGTTCTCAGTGCATGTTGGACTCTGACAGGGCTACCCTTTGTCACCTGTCCTGTTCATAACCTGTATGGACAGGATTTCTATGTGCAGCCAAGAGCCAGAGGGTGTATAGTTTAGGGGTTGAAAGTTTGTTTTTTTTCTCCCTGCTTGATGACTTTTCTCTGCCGGCTCCTTCCTACCAAGACCTACAGCATGCACTGGAGTGGTTTGCAGCAGAGTGTGAAGCAGCAGGGATGAGAATCGGCTCCTTTAAGTCCGAGGCCATGGTTCTTGACCTGAAAAGGGTGGCTTGTTCTCTTCAGGTTGGAGGAGAGTTCCTGCCTCAAGTAGAGTTCAGGTTTCTTGAGGTCCTAATCCCGAGTGAGAGGAGAATGGAGCATTAAATCGATAGCTGGTTCAGTTTGGCTGCTGCTATAACAGACGCTGGTCTTTCATGTTGAAGAGAAAGCTGAGCAAAAAGCCCAAGCTCTCCATTTACCGATCGGTATACGTTACTACTTTCACCTATGGTCCCCTAGAAGGAGGCCCAGGGGACGACCCAGGACCCCATGGAGGGACTATGTCTCTCTGTTGGCCTGGGAGCCCCTCATGCTTCCCCCAGCAGAGCTCGAGGAGGGGAAAGTCTGCTGAGACTCCTGTCTCAGTGACCCATTCCTGGATAAAGTGGAAGACGAGGAGTAAAAAATAAATTAATACAAATGTATTCTATTTGTAACAAATTATTATACAAAGCATAAAATTATGACCTCTGTTCTACACATGGATCTGGAAGAAACAATGGTTACACAGGAGGAAAAAAACTTTCAAAGCAAAACAAATTTTCAAGGCAAAGCGTAATTTATTTATACACATTATCAGAGCAGGGACATTAATATAACACATGTTTCGCTTTTGCTAGAAAGTGTTTTTAGCATATTTTTTTTAACATAAACTACTTTAGGTCTTTTTAAAGGTTCTTACTAACATGAGCTCCCAGCTAAATAACTGGGATAACAGTAATTACAAATAATAATATCTATAGCTGGATAATTACTAGTTACATTTACTTCACTAACTTTTTCTTAGAAATTCACTTTTAGGAGTAGTTTTACAGCATTTCACTTTTACTTGAGTAAAAATATGATAAAGTACCAAACTTCTGGCTAATCCAACCACTGAGTAACTTCACTTAATTAAAACAAGTTGTTCTAAACAAGCACCACTGAGTGACAATTTTAGTCTTTTTTGTATTCAAGGCTTATTGGTTAAATGTTGTTTTCAACCTGCCGTGTCATTTGGAGGTTGAGTGATAATACAGTAAACAGTCTATTCTCAATTAACCTTTTACATACTGTAATAAAAGTTATAATACTTACTGAATCAATAATTAACTATTGATTCAGAAGGTATTATAACTACAAAAAAATTAAATCAGTTATCATGGGTAGAAGAAAGATTACGAAATACTTTTTTACCTTTACTTGACTGATGTCTTTAAAGGATACTTAACACTTTTACTTGAGTTATAATAGGATCAAGTATTGCTATTCTTCCTTAAGTATTTTTGGTACTCTACCCACCTCTGGTAATATCAAAAATTCCCCTCAACCTTTCAGTTGACAAATGTTGAGACTATAGTAGTTAATAGACAACAGAACACAATGCAGTATAAAGTAATTAAAAATAAATCCACACTATCTAATTCAGTAAAATAATGAAGACACATCTGCATTTAAGAGTTTATTCATCACAATGTTAAACTTT
>NW_015151918.1:9540-12330 GCF_000732505.1 Cyprinodon variegatus
CTTGCTAACTTGTTCACCAACTCTGCCTAGTTTGATGAAAAGGCCTCCAAACCATTTACCATCTTTGTTGGTAAATGTCCTGTCTTCCCTGTGCTTTAACTCATCAAACCTTTCAGAGACACCAATTCCATAAGTATAGGCACTTCTGAGACAAGAGATCCTTCCCCCGTATACCCCCATCTCTACAGCTCCCTTCATGAATGCTTCCAGGGGCCTAGATGGACACAGAACTTTACAAACATCTATAAATTCTTCTATAATGTGGTTCCTTAAAATTTCACTGTCAGCGTATTTTCCCACTAACAAAATGCCACTAATGTTGAAATCTTTGTTTAAGATTTCTCTCAGATTGTGAGTGATGCCCTGCAGGCTATGGGCATAAAAATACCTCAGTTTCTGTTTAGAGATTCTGATATCTCCTTCATCCCAGGATGCTCCTTCTACTGTTTCAAAGAACTTCTTTATGTCCTGTCGCTCTTGAGCCAGCATGCCCAGATTAAATGGACAAATGATGTCTATAACTTTCGATCTTTTAATAAAATAATTTAAATCATAAAGAATTCTCTGAATCTCACTGGGATACTTTCTTTCATATTCATCCCAGATTCCATCAGAGAATATTTGCCTCATGAACTCTATAAAGTTTCTCTCCACAGTTTTTTTCCTCAGGTCTTTATAAGAAGCTCTTTGCAGCTCTTTCAATTCTCCTCCTTCCAGGACTTCATATACAGAGATGTGGACGATATCTGTAACACACAAAGTAATCGACACAAGATAACTTTAACATTACAGCTGTTACTGGGAGAAGTTCAAATATCTTTTGTCTGTAAACATTTGGAGTATCTTTGCTCTAATTATATAACCTATAGGTAATCATTCATCTTGGGAAATTTTTCTTATTAATTAAAGAATGTTCAGATTTGATGGCAAAACATTTAATGTAAAAAGGAAAAATAAATGTTTTGAAAAGAGTGAAAAAACTAAATACCTTCACAAACAACAACAACGTATTGTGTTCCTGGAGATCGATCCATTCTACACTGTTCTATGCTCTCTGTGATGAAACCGTCACCTGGAAGCTTCATACACCAGAATAAAGCTGCTTCTGAACGCAATGCAGTGACCAGGTTCTCTATGCCTGTGACGATACCTGCCTAAAGAGAATGAATATATACACTTATATAGTTTTTTTCCTCCCTTCTTCTTATCAGTCTGTATCTGCAGCTTTTGGGCAGATATGTTATTGGAATCAGTGATTGAGAGAAAGTTTTGAAAAACATATTTAACCATTTAATGTAAATTTTACTTTTTAACATGATGTTACCTGAGATGCTGCTTCTCTCATGAACTGTTCAGCTGAATCATCCCAGTTGTCAGGAACAGTCAACACCCAGGTGAAGTCATCGGCTGTGAACCTTCTACCTTCAGTGTTGATGCTACTGAATTTCAGAGCATCATCTTTCAGGAATCTCAGAGCCTCTGCAAAAACATCCAGAGCCTTCATTTCCCTCCCATTGGCTGCTTTAATTGTCAGGTCTCTGGTGAATTTCTAAAGATGATTAACAAGTTTATTAGTTCAATCATGTCAAAGTATCAAGAAAAAAATAAATTCACCAATTTCTAAATATTTTAAAAAACAAATTGTTTACATTTTTAAAATATTTCAGCTAACCTTTTTCTGACATGTGAAAAAAGGCCAAATACAAATTAAATGAGAATCACAACAGAGTTTAATTATTGAACCAAAGTCAGAATTTCTAACATGATAGTAAATAAATCATTGTGTTCATCAATACTGTAGTTGTAACACTGTATCTCAGCAAGAAAGTTATTTTAAAATTCGAAAATTGAAATAAAATAAACTACAACAAAATAAACTGATATATATAAGCTTGCAATACAAAAAACAAGACAAATATAAATAGAGCATACATTTGTGTAAGAATATCTATACAATTTGGTGGTAATAACATAAAACTTTTAACATCTTACTAGCCCTATAATCTGTAAAATATAGTTGGTTTAAATTAGCTTAAACATATAAAAAGTTTTTATTTTTGAAAAGTATTTTTACTCACTTTGTCATCCAGAGAAATCTCAGAGAAGTCAAAGAAAAACAATCTAGAATCTCTAATCCACTTATAAAAGGTTTGTCTGGCTTTATATCCAAAGCTGACAAACCGTTGTTGTTCGTCAAACAGGATACAGGTAGGAGTGTCTGAGGTTTCTAGTCCAACTTCTTGACCCCAATGTTTCAGATAGGGTTCTATCTCTTCTTGACTGGATGTTATACTAAACGCATAGCTAGTGAATGCTGTTCCAAAGTCTATAGCGATAATGAATGAGTCCATTGTAGAGAGAGGTCCTGCAGGTTCTGTTGAGGAAAAGGATCAAGTAATGAGAGGTTGTTGTCCATGTTAAATATTTACAAATAGTTTAACTGGGCGGAACTGACTGAAAGTCCACCCCTTCATAAAAGTGACATAACTGAGTATTATGAATCTAATATTGTTGACCCATTCCCTTTGAGCAAAAAATGCAAAGCAGCAGAAAGTAAGACAACTGCAGGCCATCAATGTGTTCTAACAATTGCTGTAGAAAGAAACATTCCTGTACAGTTGCAGCTAAAGCCATACACTCTGCTTCACCAGTTGACAGTGCATCCGTAGGCTGTCTTTTGGTCTTCTATGAGACCGATGAACCATTTTTATTTAGGCTAACACAGTAACCTGTAGTACTCCGTCTATCAGTTACATTTTTTGCCCAATTCGCTTCACTACATGCATGAAT
>NW_015151918.1:16025-17744 GCF_000732505.1 Cyprinodon variegatus
AGCCAAAATAATTCCCATCATTTCCCCTGTAAACACTGATACGTCATCAGAAATCCTCTTACACTTTTTAATATTAAATTCTGGAACGATAAATGACACCCCATTGTTGTTACTTAGGCTTTTAGATGCATCTGTATACACTTGAACATAACCAAAATATTTATTTTCTATATATGGCTATGGTGCATTCAGGAGCATGGGATATTTTATACTTACAAGGAAAGACGCATAAAACGGAACCGAACTTAACTCAAACAATAATGTATTTATCCAAAAAAAGTGTGGGCTCTCCTACAATACTGAATGCTCTATAATCTTATTTCTGTTTTTTTTTTTTTTTTTTGTTTTTTTTTTTGATTAGGCTGCTATCTTTTTATTCTAAAAAAAATCTATAATATTACAGCAGCAAATTATCAAAGTTTTTCAAAAGCCTGTTTAACAGCTTCAAATGGGGCTTCAGATCATAGTTCCACCTACCAAATTTCTATTTGTATTTTTGTGTTAGGTAAAAATAAAAACAATGCTTTATTAATAACCAAGTTTCCCTCCCTATCTCCATCTGTTCCTAAAATTCCTTTAATACTCCATTCTCTCCTTTTTAAATATCTCACTTTCTAACTTTTACATGGATCATAATAGTTAAAAGTCCTAATATTACCCATTTTTACTAATTTAAATATTTCTGCACTTTCACATTCATATTAACCAGGTACTTGATGATCTTTATATGCGAATCCATCCTTAATGAAAGTTGCAAAACCTCCCCCACTACTGTTGTTACTCCTATCTCTTCTGACTGAACTGTAACTGGGAGTTGTAAAATCTAAAAATTGTTTTTAACCGAGTTTCCTGAACACATATAACATCTGGAGCTTTTTCTAGTTCATGTACATATTTTTTAAAATTCTTGATAATTTACAATGAGACTTCTAGCATTCCATTGAAGAATATGTATGACCACTTTTTTTTTAAATCCTTTTCTTGATCATTTCCAGCTGAACTCGGAAGTTTGTGACTTTGATCCACTTGGACCTCTTTCATGTCTAGGAACCGTCCTGCTGCTTCTACAATCGTTTTGATTTTATCACTTTTCTTTTTCATTTGCACTGTAACATTAATGATGTGACAAAAAAATGCCACAAAGTTAGCTTTTTTTCTCCAACATTGTATTTTCATCTACATTACATTTATGTTTGCATTTATAGCATTCATCTGTTGAATTGATAATTTTTTGATTCTGTTTTCTTTGTGAGTTGTTGTTTTCCTGATTTAGCTCTCCTTGACTTGTTTATTTCCCAAGTAATTTTTACTTTCTTTTCTAACTTTCTTAAATGCCTCAGCATATGAAACCTCTGTTATGTTTATTCTTTGTGCTTGTCTTGCCTCCCTCTGTGCTATGCATCCACCATATGCTGCACTATGTTGTCCCCCACAGTTAAAACATTTAACTTTGGCATCTTTATCACACTTTCCATATTAATGTGAACCTCCATACCTTGCACACCTAATTTTCCCTTTTCACTCCTTAGCTACATGACCCATTGTTTGACAAACAAAACATCTTATTGGGTTGGGAATGTACTCTCTCACCCTGAAGTTTATATAGCCAATCTGCACAGATGCCTCTTCTTCTCCTTCTTCTCCTCTTCATCTTCTTCTATGCAGATTTTTTTTGACGGTTGGCAAACAACTGTAGGCGTGCATTACCTCCAGCACAGA
>NW_015151918.1:18930-28758 GCF_000732505.1 Cyprinodon variegatus
CTGATATTTTAACATATCCATAATATGTTTTTATGTATTCCAAAACTATATATAAATTAATAAAACATTTCTTCCTTTCTCATTGTCTAAAAATTCCAGATCAAATAGCTCTGGAAATATCCATGGATTTATAATTGACAGAGGTACTAATGGACTAATTCTAAATTTATTTATCTGAATTTCATCAGTTTTATGATGAATTGTTACATCCAAAATTTTTAGTTCGTTTTTTGTTTTTTTCCCAGCATGGCTCTTGCACTTCTTGTGTTGATGGTTTTGTTCATGTCCTTTTAAGTTTATCTAGTACTTCAAAAAGCCAACTGATCCCTTCCTAATTGCGGCTCTCCTGTTTCTACCAGTAAAGATGTTGTGTTGCATTACAGTAATAGCTCCAGTAGTAATTCTCATTGCTCGGTGCTGAATTGTGTTTAAGGTTTCTAAAGACGTGTTTGAAGCCGAATTACAAACAATACTCCCAAAATCTAATATTGATTTAATCAAACCTGTATATCGTTATCATGAAAAACGCTGTTATGGAAAGACTTCAACATGGATAGGAGAAGAACCACCCGATTCAAAGGATGCCTACCTTCAGCAGAGAGGACTTTGACAAGCTTCTACAGAAAATAGCTGTCATGGAGCTGAAAATCCACCAACTTGAAGTAAACTATGATGTAAACGCCGCGTATGGTAATGAAACAACGCTGCCTGTGATTCCGAACCGGGACCACCAGCCCAGCAACTCAGCGAACAAACAGTTCCCAGAGGAAAATGAGAATCCCTGGACCACTCTGAGTGCTAGACCAAATGATCAACAAACCCCCCACCTAGACAAAGAAAACTGGCCGAGACCACAGAGAGATGTCCCAAGAAAAGTGAAACAAAAACAGGATTTTCTCACAACAAATGATAGGAGTAAACCTGCTGGAAATGTTGGAATTCCGTTACAAAACAGATTTGCTCCACTTCAAGATGAGACCCAGAAGGATCACAACGACAATCAAAGGTATGTCAACAATCTTCACTCTAAGCTACCAGAGAAAAAACAGGATACAGGGCCAAGGACCCTGATATTATGCAGTGGATCTATACGTGGGATTAAACATTTCTGTAACAAGAAAAACACAGAGGTGTTGATTTATACCCCTTTGAACTGTGGTCTGGTGTCTAATGTATCAGACATCCTTCCAGAGATCATGAAAAATCGCCCGACCTTGGAAAAACTCATCAAACAAGCTAAAGTCTTGGGCGACGCACAGGGGCGCTGGAAGCTGTTTCAAGCGAGGGGGGCTGAGGGCTGGGTTGGAAAGCACGTGACGTCATTATGTTGNTTATCAGGAAGGACTTCTCCTTGAAACTCCAAAAGAATCGATAGGCTCTCTATTTTTTTCTCCATTTACATGCTTTTGCAATCTTTTCAATCTCCGAACTTCTCCCCCCTGTATATTCTTTTTGAGTCTTTCTAAATCCTCCTCCAGCGGAATACCAGTGATAACACCACGTGATACTCTATTTTCTCCAACAATTAGTTTCTCACTAACAACTTTTTTGCAAATGTTATCAATCTGCATGCATTTATTCTTTTGATCTTCAGATTTGCATTTTATCAACATGTTTCCATCTCGTAATGTTTTAACAAATTCCACTTCCCCTAGTTTCTTTTTTATTTCCCTTGAGACTTGAATCGGGCTCAGGTTAACATTTATATCTTCATTCCTGAATTTAAGTATTAAGTATGTAAGTAGTAGCCAGGGACCAGGCTACTGGTCCCTGGCCCCCGGGCTATGGTGGTGCGATTGGTGGGGCCACCCTTTCCGGTGTGGCTCGCAGGGAACGGGGGTGCCTATTGGAGTCAGCGGGGGAGCTGACTCCCTTGGAGTGCAGTAAGCACCCCAGTCCTTTGCTCCCCATCCCCAAAATTCTCCCTCTGCCTGCTCCATCACACTGCCACACATGTAGGTTTTTGGGGAGGGGGTCGTTTATGGAAGTCCCACATTCTGATGCAACCCCCACCCCAATTTTATTTTGCATTTTAGACACTTCCATCTACAACATTTTCACAACATGTAGAACATTTTCTGGGGGGTTGGGGTTCAAGGGCACCCAGGGGGGGTTATTTTATGGGCCTCGCATTTAGACACTAAGGGTTCTGGGTTGAGTATAAAACTAACAGTAAATAAAAGTATAAGTCAAATCATTTTTTTGTGAAACAAAAGGGGGATATGTGAACTGTAACATTATAATGTTAAAGCAGCTTTTAGTGTGTTTTTGACATAGTTATGTAGCTAACTGGATGAGTTGGTGATTGTGATGGTTTGTCAATTTTTAGACATGAACAGAAAGTCCACAGACATCTGTTCTTATTTTAAGAAGCATTACAGCAAAAGCAGAGAAAGAGATGACAGAGGAGCAACAGATATCCAGTGAGGAGAAGAAGGAGGAGGATGAGGAGAAGAGAGAGCAGGAGGAGGAGGAAGAGAGAGAGAGGGAGGAGGAGGATGAGGAGAGAGGAGGAGGAGAAGGAGGATCGAGGAGAGAAACAGATCAACAAGCATGATGAGGACACAGATATAGTAATGACTAAAATATGACAAATAATAGTTTTCGTTCTGAAGACTAAAACTAAGACTATGTCTTAGAGGGCTGTCAAAAATAACACTGGTGGTTGCGCTGTTACAGAAGTAAAGCATAAAGCAAAGGAAAAAAAAAATTATCAAAAGTCCTTTGATCCGAAGAGTCAATGAAAACCAATGAAAGCGAGAGATGGAACATATTATTTAAATGCATAAAGAAGCATTACAAAGTTTTTAATGATACTGCCAACTGTAAGAAAAACACAGAACTGCAGCACTATTCTCCTTGTTCTTGTGGCTCACGCTTGAACTTGAAAAGTTTTTTTTTTTTCAAAAATATTTTTCATCTTATGTGGAGTTGTCATTAATCCCCCCAGAGTATGCCCAAGACAAAAGATGTAATGTCGGTGTTCTTCTATTATATATTAATATTTATATTTACTCACTATAAAAGTTTTCACTCAGTCTGTTTCTCTCTCAAGGTCACACATTTCTCTCCAGGCTGGTGTTTGTAGACCCGACATAGCTTCTTCCCATAACAAACTAGATTCTTTCTCAAGCTTTATTCATAACATGTTAGTGTTAAATAAAGTGTGTGTGATTTGTTATGACTTTGACTGCTTTTGCAGTGTTCTAAGTAAGGGGGGGATGTACCTTGCTCTAGCAGAACAGGGCAGAATGCTGTACCATAAGGACTGTATGATGAACTGTTCTCTCTTTGCAAAGATATGAATAAATGTGCCGACTGAGTGAAATCCATCGATCTCCGTTTATTTAACATGGATGAATAGTTGAATACTTTTTTCTCAAGATAATTTGGTGTTGTCAAGGCAGGATTCTCCTTGGCTGATTTTTTCTGAGGACAGCGATTGTCAGAAGTGTCAGGTACCACCTGATGATATCATGCTGCATTACCGTTCCCCAAATGTTAAGAAGAGGGGAACGCTATCTGACGGGGTTTAGAAGCCCATCAGACTCAAAACTCAAAAGTAACGTAATAGTTACTTATACTAGTAACTAGTTACTTTTATTATTGAGTAACTCAGTTAGTAACTAAGTTACTTCTTGGAAGAAGTAACTAGTAACTATAACTAATTACTTTTTCAAAGTAACGTGCCCAACACTGCTGATCGGACGGCCTGCGCCCCTCTCTCTGTATCACAACTCGGAAAAGCTCCGCGCATAATATTGGCACTTTAGCTCTGTTTATATCATGGCTAAAAAATCTGTTTAATACTGCATACCCGGACTGTCCCCTTCCACTGTTTTTAATATAGGGTATATTATGTGAAATTGTGTATTGTGATTATTTGTTGTAAGTTGTCCTTGGATAGCCTGAAAGGCGCTTTAAATATAATGCATTATTTTTACTTTAATTTCTTATTTTTAATGCCTTTGAATACTAATTAGTATACTATATAAATACATCGCTTTCTTTCTTTTAAGAGTTCCATATGAAAATGCGTGAAATAAAATTGTACAATTACAGACAAGACATTCCACAAAATGTTGCAATTAGCTTATATTTTTTTATTTGAAACCTCCAAGATTTAGGAAAAATTGGACTCATTCTCTCAAAATCAAGTCTCTCAAACAAGTTTAATTTGACTATGTAACATTAACAATCACATGTTTATGATCCTCAATTAGACTTTGACAACAGAATAGACTGGCTCTTGTTCTGATGAATAATGTCCCATGCGAGCTGTACAAACTCCCCATTCTATTGAAAGAAAAATATAATAATTTAAAATTACAGTGAATTGCAAACCTTTGATAAAAAACTCAGGAATGTTTCCTTTATAGATATCTATATTGAGTTGAGGTTTATAAACTTTTGCAACTGTGAAATATTAATTCAAAGCTCTATGCATTTAGCTGCAAGATAATTCTTAATTTTTCAACGTTGTTTTCTTGTAGAAACTGTTTAAATAAGCAAACATGATGGGTCAAATTTTAGGCTGTTTAAATTTGTTCTGCGGTTTTTAACTGACAAGATAAAAATGCTCTCTTTAGTGCTTTAGATACATATATCTAAAAATATCTGCCTGTGCTACTGTTTTAAATACAACAAAGTACTACACTACTCTCTTCGTATTTTCACGATAAAGCTGCTCAGGCAATTTATAACAGTCCTCATGCAATAAAAAAGTACCTGACATCCTGTCCTCATCAGAAGCATGCATAATGTGACCTGGTCCATTTGCAGCATTTCCCCCTGAAATTTCAAAGACACAACAATTGAAACTGTCTCACAATGTTTAAAAAAGTTGCAAAGAAAGAGAAATCAAGAAAAAGCCCAGACCATTCCTCTTCCTTGGTTTGTTGACAACAGCATAAGTAACGTCATTTAGATCATCAACAGTCTCATCTGTCAGGGCTGCAGTAAAATATAGAAAAAGAAGAGATAGAGCTTTACACTTAAATTGTATGTACTACAGGATTGTAGTCATGGTTAATTTTCGCATCCATTCAAATAGGTAAGCAAAGAAATTACCAAAGTGTTTAAGACATGCAACAAACAATTTTACAATATTTTTAAAAAGGAATGTTTTTTACTTCCTTTTTTTTTGGCATTTTTTAATTTAGGGCTATTTCATGTCAAAATTGAAAATGCGTTTTGGATTGTTTTCATGTGAAAAATGTTCAGTCTACCGTGCACAAAAATAACAATATCATCTTCAGAGGTCCCTTTGTTATGACAGATAAATGTTAGTTTCACGAGGAGTCCTCATTAGAGCAAACAGGATATAAAACCATTTTATGAACTAAATGTCTTAATAGAGATGATCATTCTTTTACACTGTTAAGATAGGATAGGATAGAATTGGACAGGGTAGGATTGATTTGAATTGGATTAAACAGTGAAGTAATTTAGGGTTACCTTTCCGATTCTTGAAGACAAGCATTCCAATCACCAAGAGGAGCAAAAGACCAAGTGTGCATAACAAAGGGGTGATTATAGGGGTCCAATAGGACACAGGTTGGGTTTCCTCATTAGATTCTGAAAAGAACATTTGATCAATTAGGCACTAAGAAAGATTTTCAAAATAATTTTTATTTAAAAGTATATTTTATTGGTTAGAATTTAGTAACTCTATTCATAGAACATATGTATACATAACAGCAACCTGCTAAATTTAAGTCTGTAAATTAAATGCTCAAATCATATCGATTATATACCTCAATTTAGGCGAGTGGTTTCAGGCCCTATCTGACATTTTTCCTTCAACTTTTACATATCACATGCCTACACATCTGAATCTTTTGATTAAACTTCCTCACTAGTGTGCAGGAAAACTCTACACAAGTAGATTTCATATTTGTTGATTTTTAAAAGGGTTTCAGGACTAGAGTTTGCAACATTTGATTTAGACCTATTAAAAAGTTCAATGTAATAGTCAGATCTGTTGCAAACAAATCATATTTGATTTATTTGCAAATAATATATATATACTGTGTGTTTTTGTCCTTTTGGCTGCTCCCTTAAATAAGGTAAAACTGTATATCTAACAAGTAGATATTTGTATTGTATTATATTTTGATAAATTAAAATAAAATTGTTGCATCTAAATGCAATAGAAAAGGGCTATAAATTTGAAGAAATTGTGGTAAAGAGAGATTCTTTGTTTTTTTTGTGCTAAATTTTTACATTCTGGGTTAAGGTCTTTTTTAGTGTATAGATTAAAAATACATGCACAATAGGAAACAACATTATGTAATTAACAACAAAATTAGACATATTAAGCTGCCAGTTCCACTCTGCCAGTACTTCATAATGTACAAATAATAATAAGATTAAAATGATTCCACTTGAATCTTAAGTGCTGACATAAACTGTTAAGATTATATGTTTATCAAAGCAACTTCCATAGAAAGAAATTAATAATGCTCTAAATTTTTTATTCTTTTTAATTCTTAAAAGACTTCCACTCAAATCATAACAGACAACATCCTTATACAGATCTCATCTAAAAAGCCAGAAGTCCTCTAGCTTCCTCCAAACAACCATGCCACTGAGCAGAGATGTTTCTGAGCAGTAATTTGTTGTCATGATTTTACTCAGGGTAAAAGCTGTCTCGCTTTCTGAAACAGACAAGCTAAGGTATCCAGGAATTTCATCCATGATTTTCTGTGGTTTGCTGCCAACCTTAGTGCCCAAGTATGTAAGAAATTAATAAAAAAATATAAGTTGAACTTACAAGAAAAATATTTTAAAAAAAGCATACGGTAACTATCTTTTCACCTTTTTCTGGTTTGACAACAGCCAGCCAGCTTTCTGCAGATTCACCAGCTCCAAAAATGCTGCATTTGTAGAGACCTTCATCAGACTTGGAGACCTTCTCAATGGTCAAGAAATTTTCATAGTTGGTAATGTGGTGGAGGCCATCTTTAAAGAATTCTGTTATTTTTGACTGGTTGATGTTCTTGTTAATACAATGAAGAGTCACATCCGATCCTTCGTTCACTGGCCGAGCAGGAAAGGTGAGGATTACAGAACCAGCTGAGAAAAAGTGATATTCATACATTTGAAGATATGTTCTCTAATATATGTGAATTGCATCAATAAATGTCAAAGTATAATTTTAGAATACAATAATTTATTTTGTAAGAAACAGAGATCATCTATAATTGTACCTGTAACAGAAATATGTAGAGCAGGACTTTGTTTCCCCTCTTCATTTTCACACCAGTATTCTCCACTGTGTATTTCAAATGTATAACCAATTGTGCAGGATGGAGCGGGGATGCTGCATGCTTCGGGGGCATTTGTTAAACTCTTTTTGGTGAGATTTCTCATTACTCTCCATGGATTAATGTCATTGTCCTCCGAACACCGAATAGAGACAGACTCATACTCAAAGAACTGAAGCTTGTTGGGAAATATAATTGGAAAATCTGTGGGCATAAAGTAAAATTTTAAAAAATTAAGGAAAACAGAATAGATATAAATACGAATCTGAAGAACAACTACACTAAGTAAACCTATTTTATCAACCTCTTAGCTTTTATCTATGACCAGTACCAGCTTTTAGCTGGATTTGCATTTTAAAAAAATGCAACCATATTTTGGCATTTACTTAATCATATTTGATTACTTTAACAAACTTGTTTCATGTTAGCAAGGTAGGACATAAAAAAATTGTGTTAAAGTAGCTAAATATCATTAAGTTAATGCCAAAAGCGGTTGCATTATTTTTTTCGCTATAGTCTATGATATTTATAAACAACCAAAATTAAAAAAGATTATTCAACTAACCATGCTCTTTAAAAGTGAAGCCACGGCCAGGTAGTGCTGACAGCAGGAAAAACACCTGAATTACTGTAAAGACATAAGAGTTTGCTATGTATTCTACTCTTATAATTCATAAGTGCTACAAATAAAGAATCAAAAACTCACAGATTTCAATGCAGAGATATGTGACGTCCATGACTGATGCTTAATGCTGACTGACAACTGTCTTACATTTACACCAAGGTCATATAAAACTCAGAACTTCCTCTTCCTGTCTAAACTGTAACAGATGTAGCAAGTAAAAATGTCAGGCAGTGCATAGTGCAAATATTAAAGACATGCTGTCTTTTTTACAAGTAGCCATCTTTAATCTGATATGTTAGGATAATTATCATTGAAGATGTGTGAGTTTATTACACCTTGGTATTGGCTGCCTGTTGCATACTTATGTTTTCCACAACTGTTTATCTAATTAGGACAGTTCCTCTGTTTGGATATACAGTTATAATCTTCATTCTGTAAAAGGCAAAGATTTGAAAATGTAATGCGTCCTTCAGCTAAGAACAAAGTGTAATATGTTGATAAGGCTGGAGCCATGTATGTCTAATCATCTGCTCACTTGTATGATGCAAAAAACGATGATGTGGCAGACTGGAGATGTATAAAATGCATTTTTAACTTTTAATCAGGGCCGCTTCCTGTACAGCTGCCTTCTGTACATTCTAAGCAACTTCTTTGATCTGAGTAAGATTACAATTTCTCTCAAAATCTGTTTTCATGTCTCCTGGTTATTTAATACATATAAGTTATGAAGTGTAATTTAAAGAGTTTGTCCGAGTGATATCTTTTCAGGGAAAAGAACCGGAGAGATAGAGCACCAAAGTGCATACACAGAGCCTATCTTTAACAGATAGTGAAGTCTTTTTACTCTTCCTGAGACAGAACATGAAGCCTGTGTTAATAATATAATTCAATAATATAGAAAAAATAAATGTTTATGAAAAGGTGAAAAGAAGTCAATACTGTGTGTTATAACACTCCACTGAAAGTACCTTTCAGAACATGAAATTATTTGTTGATAACAATCACATATGAAAAAACAACATATGAACAGTTGGGAAGCACTGCATTCAACAAGAGTGAGTGGGAAAGAAAAGAGAGAGAGAGAGAGAGAGAAGGATGTGAGTTAAGTATTATTGAGGGGTGTGTGTGTGTGTGTGTATGCGGGGGTGTGCGCGTGTGTGAGAGAGAGAGAGAGAGAGACGCAGAGAGAGAGAGAGAGAAAACAATGTCTGCCTAAGAGAGCATCAGCATATCTTATTGGGAGCCTTTACAAATTTTCATTAGACTTGTAAAAAATGAAATTGGTTAAAACCTTTGGACAGAGTTGTAACCGATGGGCTCTCATAATGATACCACCATGGCTAAACGCACACTCAACTGGGAACCTGGATGCCTCATCCAATCAGCATCCACAACTCTATGCATTCAGCTCAACTTGGACTTTATTTTGCTGTTCTTACACTTGCATATTTAAACTATCTCATGACTGAACAATAGATTGATTCTCATCAGCAATGAATGACAGCTGGGCTTATCTTTATTGATATGTTTTTATATCCAATTTTTTTTCGTAATAGTTTATATGTGGATAATGCTCATTATGCCTTAACCACACACACACAAAAAATTACTGTATATGTAAAATCGTACTTGGTAATAAAAAATCTCCTGACTCTGATTACCCATTGCATGCATGCATACATATTCAGCAGGCAAATTAATTGGTGCTTAAGCTCATGGATGCAAATGAATTTCTGATTCATTAGCATTAGAAATTAGCAAAGATTCCCAAAGGAGTAAATCATGATAATCTAATTAAAATCAAAATAACTCCAACTGGGGAAAAAGTTAAAACAATTAAATGCGGTCTGTTTAACATAAGATCTCTTTCCTCTAAAAGTTTTCTAGTTAATGACTTAATTTGTGATAATCAAGAGGATTATGTGAGCTTAAATG
>NW_015151918.1:32171-46888 GCF_000732505.1 Cyprinodon variegatus
AACTGTAAAGTGCCTTGAGATGACATGTGTTGTGAATTTGGCGCTATATAAATAAACTGAATTGAATTGAATTGAATTGATTGTGATATGCAAAGGGCGATTGCATAGCAGTTGTTTTTTTTTCATCTGAACAACTTCCCACATACTCTTCGTACTTATTAGCACTTTAGCTTGTCTTTCAACTATTTCAATGGCCAATTTATGCTTCTTATGCAAAGCCTCTTCAACCGTCAATTCTGTCTCAAAATAATCTTGACTATGTTTCGGACAGTCGCAAACAAAAAGCAAAAGCGGCTGGGATTGGTCCTTGGTATGCCTTTCCGGCTGTGTGGTCGTCCTTCTCGATTCGGTGCCGGGGAACTCATTTTTTTTTAAAACCGAGGAACAACTACAATGGACAACTATGACGAAAGGTTGATCAGTCTCTTTGGCCAACTCCATTAACAAAACCTGTTCCTCCTCGATGTCTAGCAACTCTAGATCCATCTCTGTGACCACATTATCTTGCAAATGCGCCATTGTTGTTTTGGAAAATAAACACGGTGGCGCCAAAGTTACCGTGACCATCCGCCGAAGTTCTTGCGAGTTCTTGAATATTCTCCCCCTTGTGCTTTGGTGGGAAACTGCTGTACGTCCCTAGAAATTCCAGACCGACGGTGCAGAGGCATACCAGCAAAACTGGTTTGCGACCTGACCCAAGCAACATTTGATGTGTGTGGTTGCAAAAGTATTATCTGCCCTTAAGTCAGAGAGCCCACACCTTTGTATCGGAGCCAAGAGGTTTAGCAGATTAGGAGAAGGTGCGTCGAGGTGAACAAAAAATCAAAGGACCATGGTTTGGAAACATCCATATTAACATGTCTATGGAAAATCTGAAACACAACCATACCTGTATATTTAAGAATCTTGATGCTTGTAATTTCATGGCATTCGAGGCAGCTTAAACATCAAAACTGGGAATATATGTTTCCTACCTACACAAGCACCGTGACTGTAGTTATAACATCTGAAAAAAGTTTTGTTGCAATATCCCAACTAACTTCATTACAAGCAGGCATAACAACCATAGCACGTATAAAAAGCATTGCATGCATACGATGACCAGAAGTTGAAGAGGTACTGGATGGACGAGATTGGAGGGTGATGATGGATGAACAATTAGCTGCTGGGTTGAATGGAGTTCTGTAGAGATTGTAGGAGAGAAAATGGGTGGCAAATATGCGACAGTATAATTCTGAATCAGGTGAACCTCGGAATGTCCCCTGGTTAAAGTGGTGAAGGTGACTTGCTGCTTGGTTTTGCGAAAAGAATTTGGTATTGGTACCTCCAAAATGAAGAGCGATATCAAGGATGATTGAGAGATACTCATCTAATTCAGGTCTGCAGTCTGAATAAAAAGAACATATATTGTTTCTGTAAAGGGAAAAAGCTAGAAAAAGTCGAATTTAGTGGATGTTAGATCTTTTGAGGAAGGAGCTAGTAGATAGCTTAAATGATAAATGGCCTGTACCTATACAGCACTTTTTCTCAGACTGTAGAAGAATTGAAACTAACTCATTGACTACTCGTAACAGACTGTGAGCAAGGGTTAAAGAACCATCGAAGTGGAGTGGTTTAGGTGTGGCCCTGCTCCAGAACTTAAGTTAACCTGTTGACTCCATTTAGATTCACCTTTGAATCCACCAAACACCAAACAAACTGCTCAATCCTACGCTGCTGTAGGCAGACAAATTATAGCAGTACTATAGCCAGTTCCCTGAAACAGCGTTAAACACTACGATGGAGTCATGCCCACTGCTGTACAAGAACAAGCTGTAAACTGAACAAATTATAGTCTAAAACAAACATGATCTTAAGAGTTGCAAAGCTGCTGTGGCTTTGTATCAGTTCTTCATGAGGAACAATCTTGAGGACATCTTCTCAGAGACTGTGGTTCTACTGAAGATCCTCATCACAACTTCTATGAACAAGGGCGACAGTGGCATTGGATGTAGGAGTTTGCCCTGAAATCGAAGGGTTGACGGTTCAAGCCCTGGCTCCGACTTTCATTGTCGTTGTGTCCTTGGGCAAGACACTTCACCTGCATTGTCTACAGATGGTGGTCAGAGGGCCCGGTGGTGCCAGTGTACGGAAGCCCCGTTTCTGTCAGTGAGCCCTAGGGCAGCTGTGGCTACAATGTAGCTTGCTGAAGTCTTCTGACTTGAGAAAAGGCGCTATATAAGTACATGCCATTTACCATTTACAGCTGAATCTGAGTAAAATCCTGGTGTAAATTTCTGAGTATCTGAGAAAATCTGAGTGTTACTTCTAAACATTGAAGAGAATCACAATGTCACAGGATCATCTCAATGCATTGGCCATTATCTCTATGGAAAAGAATCTTCTCATAACATCCCAGACTTCAACCACTGAGATGCAAAGTAATATCTTCTCTCAAAGATAGAAGGACCAAATGTATATATAAATGTAGAGCACAGTTAGTTTGTTGTTTGCACGAATATAAATGAACTAACGTGATTGCTTTGTGTGTTTTGATATATATTGTAAATCTGTGCTAAATAAACTAAAATGAAATGAAACTAGATATCTAGCCCCCTACCCTCCCAGACACACACCCATACACACACCCAAAAACAGATAATTCCACCAGCTGCCACTGATCATGTAGATTTTACTTAAAGCTACAGTGTGTAACTTTTAGCGACATCTAGCAGTCAGACTGCAGCAACATGAACATCTCCCCCCCACCGCTTCTCCCCCCCAACAGTACGGCGAGCGTTACGGGACAAAATGTCTTCCATGACGTCCGCATCACCTACCTTCTCAAGTGATGAGGTTTGTTTACATAGATAATTTTACAGATAGTATTTCATTAGTCTGTGTAGGGTATAGATTTCATGTAGACTTAAGATAATAAATATACCCGTTATTGTTTTCTACATCGTTGTGACGTTTTGGTGATTTCGCAATCGCTAGTTTGTTGGCTCTGCGCTGCCGTAGCACAAAGATGTCTGCCTCCATGGCTGCGAGACCCGCTCCTATGTAATTATAAATAACGAATTCTAAGGCAACGCAAATATTAAGGTTAAGAGGCTGAGCTCGTAGATGATGATAAATAACATAGTTATGTATAATATATTACATTTCTGACTGTATATCCCTGTAATTATTACACACTGTAGCTTTAAGACTGTCTGTGTTCTTTGGTTCTGTTTAATTTCTGCAAAATAAAGCTATTGTGATGTAAATCAATAGACAGATGCATATGAATAATTTATCTGTTGCATAATTGTGTATTACTGCCACTAAGCACCAATATACCTCTACATATGTGACTGAGGTAAAATGATGTAATTTATTGCTGGAATTTGACCCTGTTCCTTATTATGTTCTCAGGTTAGCTGAGGAAAGCTGAATTCATTTTGAGCAGAACAGGTACGCTAAATCTTTGACCTAAAACTGTGAAATGTGTTGGTATTTTGTTTTGGTCATTTACTTCTAGTGTTATTATGTCTAATCTTATAGAAGGGAAAATTTACATGTGGTCTGTCGTTTGTTTTTCTCTGGTTCTCAGCCTATCAAAGGTGTGGTTATGTTTAACATAAAGCAGAATATAACCTGCTTACTAATTTAAAAATTGTAGTCAGGTTTACTTTCTTCTTGTTTGTATTGTACTTAGTAAAAAAGGATTTTAACTTCCTGGTTCTCTCCTTCAGTGTCAAATCCTCCTGTCGCTATGAAGGTTATTCTCGTCTCAAGTATCTGCTTTCAACTCCTCCTTGCTGTTTTCTTCAATGTACCCTCTTGTAAGTTCTTTGTTTTCACTCCACAGAGGATTCTGCTTCCCTTTTTCCTACTTTTAGGTCCGTCAGCAAAAAAAGAAAATAGCACTTATAAAGCAACACAAATTTTCAGTTGAGTATGGATCAGGAAATAAATCTTTGCTTATCTGGTTGTTGTTCACTTATAATTGTAATTCAGAAAAAATAATCAATAAAATAACGTCTGAAAGAAGTTACAAATGACCTAATCTGATTTTTTTGTTTCTGTTTTGCCTTTTACTTTGGTTTGGCTCTGTGATACTATAATCTGCATATGGATTTAAGCAACAGGTGATGTTTCAAATCAAGAGTGGAGGAAAGAACAACTACAAAAGATATCACAACAGCTGGATGAGGTTAGGAGAAAACTGGACATGCTAAACGGTAAATACAGTAAATATTAAGACTGAAACTTGAATAACTGAAAACAAAAGAGATGTAAACAATTAGTTAAGTGTCATTTCATGATTGTCTTTATTTTATAGATAATTGTTTGCTCTTTTAAGACAGAAAATGTCCTCATTGCAACAGTTTGAGCTCATTATTTACAATTATACAGGTTTGTATATTTGGCAGCCTTTCATTTTAACTTCTCTCCTGAAACAGACAACTACAGCTTTTGGAGTAAGGTTTCCATTGGTGACTTGCTTTGTATTGTTTTGGCAATATATATATTGAAACATCTAAAAGGTAAGGATTATTTTTCTTTAAAGATGAAGTGTTTTTGGTGGGTTTTTTGTGGGTTTTTTTTTTCTTTTTTTTGACAATATAGCATGGCAATAGAATTTTTGTGCTGTCTTTCTTTACATGATTGGTTTCAAGCAAGAACCTTTCTTAAATGACGAAAGTGAAAATACACAGGATCAGAAAGGAAAAGTTGTTAACAAAAAACAAAAAAACAACTAGATTGGAAAAAAATTGTAACTAGTCTATATGTATGGTGTACATTTTAGGCCGTCCTCAGCTCTCAGGAAAAAAAATTGTCAGTTCTCAGGAAAAGAGAACTGACAATCTTTTTCCGGAGAACTGAGGACGGCCTAATATGTGCACCACATATATGAGGATAAAATTACTTTATGACATGTCCAAAATATTCAATCTTTTGGGTACCTTAGTTGATGCTAGTTAAATATGCAATTGAGTACAACAGGTAAATAAGAAGTAATAATACAAAGTATATTTGATTCTTTTTTAATCTGTTTTAAAAATATATATTTATGTTTTCCAAAACCAACACAGATTTTAATATCAGCAAAGGAACAAAAAAAAATTCAAAATAAACAGGTGGAAGAAAACCATAAAGCTGAACTTGACACAATTAAATTATTTATTGTGTACTTCAATTGTCACTCAATCATTTGTGTAATTAAGTAAATTTTTATTAAATTTAAGGTTTTTCTAAAGTGATGATTTAATCTTCATTTTTTCCCCTTCTCTCTGGAAGACAAGATGACAAAACAGGAAGAGAAAACAGGTAAATCTAACAACATAAAGATACTAGACTGATATTTGAATCACTGAAATTAAGAATGCATAAGTAATAGTAGAGAATTGTTTAGTGTCAAAGATTTTTTATGTGTCATGTAGTTTTTCTGCATTTAAAAAAAAATTGTTTTAGGCAGAAAATGCCCTCACTGCATCAGTTGTGACTTATTTTTTCTTGCTAAATTAAAGACATGTTTGTATATTTGCTTTATGTCTTGATTTCTTTATATGAGGGTAAAATTGTATCCAAAACTAGGTTATTAAATCTGTGTGATTCAATTGTTGCACCGTCATTTCTGTAAATGAGTACATTTTGTTATCCATTATGATTACATGATATAATAATTCAAATAACAGTAAGTATGTAGATTCTGCAAACAAACAAAAGAAATAGGGGAAATTAATTAAAATCTCCTTTAATCAATTTTTAGTTATTTGACGCAAAGAACAATTAAAATGATAATGAATCAAAGAGAAACAGCTGAAAGGAGTGAAGCAATTACTGGAGAAGGGAAGCAGTATGGCTGACAGTTTAAAGAACTGTAGGCTGAAAGTAATAATAAAAAAATAAAATAATAATAATAAAAAACAGAAATGTGTCATGGGAAAATATTTAATCATTAAACAAGGAATAGCCGATACTTTTTTAAGAAATGAAATTCTACGCTGGTCCGTATCTGTCTCAAGTTGCTTTAAATATTTTATTGTGTGTTTCATCACATTTTGGAACCTTATAAAGTTTTTGTATCTGTTTTTCCCCCATTACAGATGAGAAGACAAAAGGATTACTTGACACATTAAATGAAGTAAAAAATCAACTGGAGAACCAGAAAGAAAAACTGGGCCAACAACTCAGAGAGGTTGAGACTAAAAGGGAGAAAAACAAAGAAGAACTTCAGGTGGTGGAGAGAAAAATATCTGGAGGAGATGCTTCTGATGGCAAGGATGAGTTACTTAAGATGAAAGAAAGTATGTTAAACTACCAGTGGAAACTTGATGAGGAAAAGAAAACTTTGGAAAGATTGCTGCTGAATATAGACAGCACACTGGAACCTATAGAGATCCAGCTAGCAAAAATAACAAATAGACAAAAAGAACAAGAAAAGGGTAAAAAAGATGTTTGACTCAGTAGCAAAGCAATATAGATTCTAGGCCGATACTCTCTGAGCTTCTGAATAATTAAATTAGATTAATAAGGGTTAGGCTTCTTTAAATTATAATTAGCTTGTCAGCATCAGCTTTATATCTGCACTGGAATCAGTTATTAATATAAAGCCTGTCTCTTATAAGTTCCTAATTATGACTCTTCTGATGGGAAAGAAAATAATAAGTATATAATACATAGAGGTCCCATAATAATCTGGATGAAATTATTTACAGCATACAACATACCAGTGACACATGTTTAATGAATCAAAAATGTATTTTCTTAAACAGATAAAGGTTTTATTGTAAATAAATTATAAAAGCCATTCTATGCACATACTGTGTGTGAAATTTAGAGACAACATAGATAGACTTTGTTTAGGAAATCAATACAAGGGTAATCAACTGTATTGGTCACTACAAATGCACATTGCATACAAATATGATAACTGCATTTAACACTGGGCGGCCAGAAGCTACCCGCGGAGCCTCCATGAGGGCTAAGAGTATTAGCTTATTTTGTGATTTGCTTGGCTGACCGTTTCTAAATATATTTTCTTTTTGATAAATAAAGCTAATGGCCATTTTAAACATTAGATAAAACTTTCCTACTCTTTCCTATTGAACCTTTTGAACACATTTCCTATGAAAAATTATCATGGAAACTAGGCACTGTCTACAACACGAAAATGGGACTCAAGTCCAAATGAAAGTGGCTAATTCTATCATTTACATTTGCAGAAAATGTATTAGTTTCTATATGTTTCATGTGCAGTTGCTATAAATGTTGATATTAATATGTTCATTGTGTATTTCCATGACAATTACTCAATAAATAAACATATTCAATGTTTGTTGTGGTAGGAAGGAGTATTCTTTTAAATATAAAGATAACATTATCTCTAAGATTTATTCAAAAGTTATTTCTAGTTTTTATAAACATTTTATATAATGGGCTGCATAGAGGTGCAATTTGTTGCCCTGCAGACTTGCAGCAAGAAGGTCCTCGGTTTAGTTCCACCCTTACCGCTGTGGTCGGAAAAATCCATTTCCTATGACATGCCTTCTAATATAAATTATTAGTTTTGATTTTTATTTACTTACATAAAAGGAAAAAAAATCTGTCCAGTCATCGCACACCTGCAAGGTTACACAGTTTCTAGGTGAGAAGGGTTATTTTAATACTGTTAGGGACTGTTTGGAAGAGATGCCAGACTCCTTGAGACTCAATGTTTGTTCAACATTGTATTCTTTTGTACAACAGCCTGTAACTTTTTTTTTGATTACCTGTATGTGACGACCTTCACAGCTCTTTACAGACTTTAAGTTAGTTAGAAAAACCTTGTCTAGACGAGAACAGGCAGGAACATCGGCTTAGACTGTACATGTTCTCCCTTCCAATGATTAATAAATGCAGTTTGAATGAAGAACACCAATCTCTTTTTCTTATTATATATATTATATATATTTATACTTTCGATTTTTTTTTTCCGGGGGGGGTCCGACAGAAGGGTCTTTCTGCATGCCGTTTGCATGCTCTCATGTTGCATGCCTAGGTTCTATGTGTGTGGGTTTGTTTGAGCTACAATTGGGGGCAGAGTATTGGCACATATCCCCTATTATGGGGACTTACAGGTCCAAATGGGAACATTCAAAAGGTTCCAAAATGGTAAAGTTTTCTTATTTGGGTTGGGATTAGTTTTAGGTCTTGGGTCTGAATTTAGTTTGGTCAGGGTTAGGTTTATGTTGGTAATGGTTAGGTTTAGGGTAAGGCACGTAGTTAGAACATATAAAATGAATGTCAGTCAACGAAATATCCCCAAAAGTCATGCGTACAAAGGCTGTTTGTGTGTGCATGGGTGAATGTTTCTGTGTTTCTCTGTGATGGATTAGCGTCTTGCATTTTGCACATAAACTACTGGAAATAGGCAACAGCCAAAGATCCTGACAAACAAGTGGCAGAAAATTGATTGATTTTACAAAGTCAAAATATATGGTGGTGGCTTTCAGCTTCGGCTGATTTTACTGTTAAGTAAACAGAACTTTGTTCTGTTCTTGCATCTGTCCTGGCTTCGATCATAGCTTGAAAGGTTCAGTTTAGGCATCTGGTTGTCAAGTTTCCTAGAAGACATTTTGCTTCTCATCCAAGAGGCTTCTTCAGTTCTAACTGGTGGTGGGGAGCACAGAGATTAATATACTATAGGTGTAAAAAATAGAATTAGGGGAAATAACAATAGGTGGCTATGAATCCTCCTACTGGATTGCCCATGAAAATTACCTGGATGACCGAGCCTCTTTACAGATGTCTGGTTCTGTCACCTCCCTCAAAGCTGGATTGACAGTGAAATCTCAAAAAAAAATAGTTGAACAGTAGATCTTGAGTTGCTGTCAGGGTGGAAGACAGTGCTGTTCCTTCTGGAATGTATATTGAATATCAGAATATTTTCAGGTTTTGAGCTGAATAAGGATGCTATATGTAAACTACAAGTCTTATCTGAGATTTTGTCCTCTACTTCACAAGGGAAAAAAAGAGACATTACTGTGTATGGCCTAGCAGGTAAATTAATTTTCTCAGATGCAATTCCTTCATTTTTGTATTTGCCATTGTTACAGTTTGTATTGTAAATTTTTCCAAATTTATAACACAGAAAACCTCAAGCAATGATAAATAAATCTGGTATTTGCAGCCCATGGAAAGCCGTTTACTGAATTAATCTTTGATAAAGTTTTTGATCAGTGGTACTCATTGATTTAAAATAAAATTTTCTGGAAATGTAACATAAAGAATATAAAAATCATCTTTTGTTTTAATGTGAAAACCTTTTGTCCTAACGATTTAAATGTTTTTTGATCAAAAAATTTGTGACTTCAATTTCTGAGCATTTTATAAATGTTTCAAATCCTTTTTTTCTCAGCTTTTCATCAACAAGAATGATCCCTATAAATCCAAGGTTATCTTTGAAACCTTTGATAAAATAAGTTCTTATGGCTGAACTTTATGTTCTTTTTCATTCTCCTGATGTGAACCTGTTTAAATAACTTCCAAACAGAAATCAGCTGACAACTGATTACCTTTCATTACCGTTCAAGCAAAATGATATGTTGCGAGATTTGTGAATTCACAAACTCGCCAAAATACAAAATAGTTGCCAGGAGCCAGCAGAAAAATTAAGCCTAGGCCCTCATAATCAGAGGCTCAGCTGCCTCTGACACAAATCAATCCGCTTTGGACTGCACCTCCACAAAGCCTTATCAGCATCCAGAGTTCATTTTAAAAGGTCTTCAAATCCACGACTCAGCCTGCTACCCAGCCAAGAACAAGCACTGATCACGCTATGTCCAAATCTGACTCAGATCACCCCGATCTATTTGAAAGTGAGATTTCAGATCCTCCTGCACTGGCCCAGCACGGATTCCATCCTCAACTCGCTCACACTGATTCTCTTCAGGTAAGACATATTATTTTCAAGACTGGGGTGTTTTCCTTGTTCTTTGCTTCAACTCTTTTCCTCTCTATCAAGAACAGCAAAAAATAATCTCATGCACGTGCATCTCCAGCCCACGGCTTCTCATCATTAATTAAGCTGAATCTCTGAGCTTTGCTTTTCAAGGTCCCCAGCTGGTTTTGTGCACATTTCCACTGATAAAACTACTGTATGTCTTGCACATTTAATCAGCAGATTGTGCGCTTTTCATGGATAAATCAACGTCCATTTCATGTCATTCCTACGTTTCTCTCAGTCCATTTTTGTTTTGATTACAATTTATGCTTTGTCACACCCATTCCAATTTAAGGTATGTTTGAAATTTAGAAGCTGAAGTTATTGTAGTTATAAAGTGAAAATAAGATATCTCCTATTGTCACTGATTTAAGTCATTTGAACTTAATATTTCAAATATGATTGCATAATAAAGCTTTGGTCCATCTGTATTAAAACTGTCCTCGCCCAGTCAATCAAGCATAAACTGGTTAATTACTTTTCCCGTTTATCGGATAAATTAAAATAAAATGAACACATTTCAAGTTACTGGAACCCGGAATTCATTAAATGGACTTGCATGAATGTGTCACTAAATTTGTAAACTAATTTAATTTCACCAGGCTAAAACAGATCTAGTGAAAAACAATCAGCTGGGTAAACGTGTGTGATGATGATGTCAAAAAAATTGCCAATTAGGCTTTCACTTAGGTTATTTCTTATCATGTAACATAAAATCCAAGTCTACTCTCTTGCATATATAGGATGAACGTCCAAGTGGATGTCTTGTCACTCTATATATTATAAGTTAAGCTTGGCAGCCTTCACTTTACGGAGGCATATCGACGTATTTTTTCCATCAGTGTAATCGAGGTAGAATGTACAGTATTAATCTCCCAGCAGACACTCAACATTTATCATCTTTAAACTAAATCATGTGTCCTTTTTAAACCTTGTGAAGTCGCTTACAGATTTTAGACAAATGAATCATTTTTACTGTTGTCTAATGTTTAACGCATGCAAACAGGAATAATGCTCAAATGGCCACCTCGTTGTGGAAAGGTTTGAGTTTTATTGAGCTCGTAGGAAAGCTAATCATGACTGCTGAATTTGTCATCCGGTTGGTGATTATAGAGCCCACTGCATTCTATTAATCCTTGCTTCTAGTAGGCCTATCACAGATCATCATTAACATGCAATGCCTTACCACCATCGCAGTCACAGCCATTACCACAGCACATCATTTCTATCTTAAGCTCTGCACCAAGTTAGATGCGGCCCATAGCGGCAGCCATTTATGGTGCCCTCTACTAATCGCAGCATGCACATTATGACGCCCTCTACCCATCTCCGCGGACACATCACACTTTTAACCCATTGCGGCGGGTGCTTTTCGGTGCCCTCTTCCTATCATGGTGGGCACATCACGGCGCCCTCAACCCATTGCAACAGTTGCATTACGGCTCCCTCAGCTTATTGTGCCAGGGGCATCGAGCCTTCAACATTCTTGCAGTCACATCATGAAAGGCACTTCATTTCGAACCCCTTACCAGATCATGATGTGGGCATCTCAGCGGGCGCATCAAGCTTATCCATTGCGGCTTACATGTCCCGTCCTCTGTTAATCACGGATTGTGCGTTGGTCCTTCAGCTCATCGTGGCTCATGCGTCATGTTGTTGTGAATAACTGTTATATTCAATAGCCAGCCAGCTGGGACGCCATATTATGTTCTGATACTTTAAGATGTTTATTGCCCTCCCCAGTAGGGTTGAGAAATACGTTTTATATGTTTTCGAACACACACGCTATTAGCTGTGTGTTAGAACAATAAATGAAAGAGTGATTCAAGCTCAAATCATGGACAAACAGATAATTCTGCAGGTACAAAGCATTAATCCGCCACAAGTTCTGTTCAAAATATAAAAGTTTATTAACAAAAATCCTTCAGCTCCAAGTCAAACATATTTCAGTTAAACACTCTTGACCAGTGGCGGAGCCAGAGGGGTGGCAGGGGTGGCATTTGCCACCCCCAACCGAGCCCTTGCCACCCCTACTGCCACCCCACTCGAAACGGTAATTTTAAAATATAATACTTATGAGATCGGCAAAGATTTGCCAGGAAAACCGTAATTTCCGACTATCCCTGAAGGCAGCCCGATGCAGTAGCAGCCTACATGCTGATCACTGACGCTGTTCATTGGTTAAGCTTAGGGTTCCTGCTTGATCCAAAACACACCAGCGGCTTTAGAGAACACCATTGAGGAGTTTTGTAGGTATTTACAACATTTTAGCGCTCAGCGGTAACCGCTGTGTTACCTTCCTAATGAGAGGCGGCACTTGTCATACATTTCTAAAAAGAAAAAAAAAATGGTTGTGCACTGCTCCGTAGTGCCTTGTTTATGCTAGTGCTGATAGATTGTGTTTTAAACAGATTCTTTTAACATATGTTTTAGTGCACATGCTGCCCTGTAATGTTTTATTCATTTGGCCAGGATATATCTCCCAGCTCTTGCTTGAAATGTGTGTGGTAAAAATATGTGAAAAACCATTGTTAAGTTTTATAGTGACTGAAATGTAAGTAGGCTATGTCATATGAAAGCTTTGAATTAAAACCGAACTGGTTATATTAATTAATTTAATTAATCTATTTTTAATTTTTTATTATTTTAGCTAGCTACAGAAAACTAAAAACTATAGTTTAAATGATAGTTAAAATAGTATTGTCTCTGCCAAACAGTCATGGAGTAAATACCAGGCTGTCTTATTTTGTGTAGAGCCCAAATGAAGAGAAAAGGAAAGATCTCCCAGTTCTTCTGAAAGAAGCAAAAACAAGGGCCAGACCAGGACCAGACAGAACCCTACAGCAGTGACCAACCTGGAGAAGCCAGCCAGGAGACACCAGGCCCAAGTGTATCACCAGCAGGTTAGAGGCTGTGACAGAGAGTTATTAAGTAGTAAAATCCAATAAGCCCTAATTCTAAAGGTTAGCATGATGCTTTTTGCATTTTCTATTGTGTCTGTTTATGCATTTCACAATTAAGTTCCAGAGAGAGATGAGGGTGATATAGATTCAGAGTGGGGAGGAAGACAGTGAAGCAGAAGGAAATGGCACTGAACTCCCCCCATCCAGCACAACCTATTGCACACCAAAAGGACCAGTTGGTTGGCACACACTACCCATGTTATGCTACAGAAACTTAACTAATTACAACTTAACTTATTCAGATGTCTGCCCCAAAATACTCTTAAAATACTTAATATAATTACCTAATATTTATTCCAGACATCTCAAGAACTAAAGCGGAAGGTCCAGCTCAGCCATGTCTGTCAAAGTTCCCAAGAACTCAGCATGGAACAAGAACAAGGGCTTTCAACAGCTCTTGGTACAAAGACAATCCATGGCTTGAGTACTCTGTATCTCAAAATGCCAGTTACTGTTTTGCATGCAGGCATTTCTCCCTCCCTAGTTATACAGAATCATCCTTCACATCTGAAGCAGGGTTTTTCAACTGGAAAAAAAGCCTTGTTTAAGGATGCTGGGTTTAAGGTTCATTCAAAATCAGAGCAGCACATAAATGCAATGTATGCCTGGAATGACTACAAAAGGGTCAATGAGTGTAACAGATCTATTCTTGATGCCTTAAATGAGGGTAGGAAACAGAAAGCTGAAGAAAATAAAAAATACATTAAAACAGTTGCTGAGGTGTTACTATTAACAGCTACTCAAAATATTGCACAAAGGGGTCACAGGGAGTCTGATGACTCTGACAATAAAGGCAATTTTTTAGTCATTTTGAATGAAATTGCAAAGCATGACCCCTTTGTGCAGAAAAGGTTAGATGCACATGGCAATGCAAAGTATAATAGCCACCAAATCCAAAAGGAGATTCTGCAGGGATTGGCTGAAATGGTTCAAAAAGAAATCATAGCTGAAGTTAAACAAAGCGAGGTGTTCAGTGTGTTGGCAGATGAGACTAGAGATTTACAAAAGAAAGAACAAATATCTTTAGTAGTTCATTACTTTTACAGTTGTGCCATACATTAAAGCTTCCTTCACTTTCAGTCGGCAGAAAGCTTGGATGCTGAGGGTCTGACCAAAATGATAGTGGGGTGTCTGGAGAAGCATGGTCTGGACTACAGAAACAACCTTGTAGGACAGGGTTATGACGGTGCCTCTGTGATGAGTGGGAAGCATTCAGGAGTTGCTGCACGCATTAAAAACGATGCCAAATTTGCATTTTATGTACACTGTAAAGCACACTGTTTGAATCTTGTTCTTGTTGATGTGGTAAAGTCAGTGCCTGAAGCTGAAGACTTCTTTTCTCTTATTCAGAATATTTATAAATTTGTAACTGGTTCTGCTGTTCACATCAAGTGGCTTGCTGTCCAAAAAGAGCTATATCCACAAGAGAAGCCTAGGGAGCTCCAGAGACTAATAGATGTTAGGTGGGCATGTAGATACATGGCATGTCTCAATGTGAGAGACAGGCTTCCGGCGTTTTTAAGGCTTCTGCAAGATATTTCCCTTGAAAATAACAGTGGGGATAGAAAAGTGGAAGCAAAGGGTCTTTTGGCTCAGATTGATTTTCAGTTTATAGCACTTTTAGTTACTTTTTGTAAAGTGCTCGGGGATATCAAAATCCTGTCTGACATGCTTCAATCTAGCAATCTGGATTTATCAAAAGCCGTAGATTTAGTCGGCTCCCTGACAGACACATTGAAAAGCTGCTGAAGTGAAGCTTGCTTTGTTGAACTACTGAGGGACACTCAAGAACTAGTAGAACG
>NW_015151918.1:46898-58095 GCF_000732505.1 Cyprinodon variegatus
TCTTCCCATGTCCAGAGCGTCTCTGTCTTCCCATGTCCAGGACATCTCTCTCCAACCAAACAGCTGCCTTTTTAATCAGTGTCCCTGATGGGGAACACCTGTGCCGCCGCTGTGGGCGTGTCCAGGTGTGAGTGGTAATGTGGCCTCCAAACAAAATCCGAAAAAAAACATGCAACACACAAAATCGAAAACAATCAACCAAGTTCAAAAATAAAGAAAATCCAAAACCAGAAAACATGCAACAAACTTAACAAAAAGGCCACATTACCACACTGCTTCCTGTGAGCGAGGTTTTTCTGCTCTAAAACTGATCAAAAACCACCTTAGAACAACTATGGCTGATGACAGGTTAAGTCATCTTGGCATTCTCAGTGTTGAGTCAAGGAGGGCACATGCCCTCAACATGGATGACTTTGTAAAACATTTTGCTTCTTCCCACCAAAATCGGAGAATTATGCTCTCTTGAGTGTATCCTGGCTTTGAGTTTGCAGTATGTTGTTCCCATTTAAAGCTTATTTCACCATAGCAGTGTTTCTCAGACCTTTATAAATACCACCAGGGTAATGCTGGTCAGCTCTGGTGGTATTGTCTTGCAGATTACTATTTGGAGCCAGTTTTATTTATTTATTTTTGAGAATTTGTTTTTGGTCATATTCTGGGCTCTGAGTTTACATTTACATGTTCACTGTTCCATAGTGCCGTTTAACGTCTCGTTTGGTCATGGCAAATCTTTGTTAAATAAGCCATTTTAACTTGAGTGTGTGTGAGAAA
This sequence comes from Cyprinodon variegatus, assembly GCF_000732505.1. Classification (NCBI taxonomy): domain Eukaryota; kingdom Metazoa; phylum Chordata; class Actinopteri; order Cyprinodontiformes; family Cyprinodontidae; genus Cyprinodon; species Cyprinodon variegatus. Next base: position 47,670 of record NW_015151918.1, read on the forward strand.
ATATTTGTTTCCTTTCGTTCATCATTTGTATATATATGGACCCCTCTGATAAAGCCTTGCTCACCCTTTGGCCACCCCTTAAAAAAAGTCAAGCTTCGCCACTGCTCTTGACTAAAACTATTGAAACTCAATTGAATTAAACTTCTATGTACAAACAGGAGGGGGAAAAATTGTTGAAAAGCATATTACAGTTTAAGATGGATTTTGTGTTCGAAAACCACAGTTTATTTGGGAGAAATTGTGATGTGATCAAATTAGCTTTTCACTAATTTAGAGAAATTAGAACGTTTTCTACGGTTGCTGGGAGGTGCAAACCAACATTACAAAATCTAAAAAACTTCCAAAACAAATGATTATTTCAGAAAACAAATTTACATTAAAAAAAACACTTTTACAAGTTCCAAAACAAATTATCATTCCAGGAAACAAATTTACATAAAAAAAAAAAATAATAAACAAAACAGCATTTAAAAAAAACAAATTATCATTCCAGGAATTCAACCGGAAAGGGTGGGTACTAACTCCGAGGCTGAACCGGTCTTATGTGAAATTTGGTTTCTGTTCCCCCTGTGTCTGGAGCACGCATTGCAGCCAGAGAGGCGGATCTGAACATTTTCACAAAGGTAGGCAGCAGCTTGACAAAGCCATGATGGCAATTATTTTACATCCAAGTAGTATTCAGTTCTTCATATATACACACTGTTACAGCCCGGCTTGGTGGGTGCAACATAGTGGAAGACAAAAAATATTTAGCATATCAAACATAGGATTTATTATAAAACTAGGGGTTAAAACATACAAAAAGGGGACAAGGAAGTGGTAGTGAGCAGCAGCTGCTGCTGTTCTGACTGACAGGCTGCAGAGAGAGAGAGGGTGGAGCCAAGGCAGACTTTTAAAGACACCAGCTCAATGAGGGTTCAGGGCAGGCTGGAAAACCTGGAACTGGAAGACAGGCTTAGTACAGCTCCATACATAACAACACACACATCAATTTCAAACAGACGGTGTTGATATGGTATCGGCATCGGCCAATACTGCACAGCCAGGTATCGGTATAAGGGCCGAAAATGGCATCGGCGCAACAACATTGACAGCATATGTCATCTCAAGGCACTTTACAGAGACAATGGAACCAGATCACACAGTCATAGTGGTTAAGTTTTCTATTTAAGGAAATCCAGGTGATTGCATGGACTCATTGATTCGAAGGCAATCTCTCACACTAAGCATGCTTGAAGAGACAGTGGAGAGGAAAATTCCCTTTTAACAGGAAGAAGCCTTAAAAGAACCAGGCTTAGAGTGAGCGGCCATCTGCCGAGGCTGACTGGGAATTAAGGAGACAGAAGCAGAAATACAGATTGAATTAGAGATTTAAAAGGTAACTCTCAAAAGGCTCCTTAGACGGTCCCGCCCAGGAAACAAACACATTTCCTTTGCGCTGCAGTGTTTCTGTCCTCAAACACAGTGGGGGGCAAAGGCACACCTCAGTGGGAGGGTATGAGACGCTGTCTTGGGGGGAGAGAAGGTTACAGAAATTGGAGAGGAGATGCCTCACAGCCATTTTATGAGCAAAACTGCATCCTCAGTGAACATAGTAGACAAATTGGACAAATTAATGTGCAAAAATTATGTATTATCTATGGCCCAACAAACCATAAAAAAATATTAATAATATATATATGAATGCATCTAAGATGCAATTTAAAATCAATCCTTCAACTACCCTTTGTGTTGGAAAAAAACGACATTTGTTTCACTATATTTAGGCCAAAATATTTTACATCTGTTTATCAGGTTTACTTCTCTCCATTTCATCTCACTACTTCAATAATCAGACTTCTTCCTCCTCTGACAAACATGGGTTGGTGCTGTTAGTGGTTCCTTCCTCCTCTGATGAGATACAATCATCATTCAGAATCTTGTTAATTTTAGGTTTATCATATAGCATCTCAGTTTTGTGTTTTTTTCTGCACTGGCTCTTTTTGGAAGTCCACAGTGACTCACTTTGCCTCTCTTTGTCTGCTTTCCTTTTTAAAATAAAGATGTTTAAGCATGGTGAAACAGATGAAGAAGTGGCATCTCATCCGGTGACTGCAACAATTATGTATGTGTGTGCTTTTTTTAACCTGAGTTGCACTTTTGACAAAATAAACATGTATGAGAGAAGTATCTGTTGAAGCAATGTGGGTTTTTTTGTGGTAAGATAAATTTACATGATCTGTTTTCGGACTTGTGTCTAAAATGTTTTTAGCACACCCCTTAGGTTTAAAATGTAACCTAGTGTTTTCACATTATTGTAACTAGCATCAAATTTTAAAAGTTGTCAGTGTAGTGCTTAAGGGACTTCACTTCCACGACTCAACCTGTCAACCATAGACTGTGACAATAGTTCCTGTCAGCTCGGGACGCAACTCTCGTATCTTTTGCAATGCAGAGAAGCTACTGCATATGTACAACTTTTAATGAGAGTCAATGGCCAAAGATTTTTGCACCCCAGGGAGGAAATAAGTCAGCAACCTAACGAGGAACGTAACAGCTATATAAATATTTATAAATATTAATCTTGCACATTTAAAAAATATATGAATGTATTTCGAAGTATTTTTATTTTATAATTTAATTTTTCTTTCTTTATTTATTTATTTGGTGTTAGGAGGCATTCAGAAGCATAACAGCTATGGGGAAGAAGCTGTTCTGTGCCTGGTAATTCTGTTCTGCTTCTGTAACGCCTCCTAGAGGGCAGAGGGGAGAAGAATGTGTGTGTAGGGTGAGTGGAGTCTTTGGTGATTTTCTTGGACATTTTCAGACACTGCTTCCTGTACATGTTGTTGATGGCAGCGAGTGGTGCCCTAGCAATGCGCTGGCCAGTTTTCACCCCCCTCTGCTAAGCCTTCCAGTCCGAGGCTGAGCAGTTCCCATACCAAACTGTGATACACTGACATCTAGGTAAAATCTTGGTCAGGATGTAATCTTCCTGTCTGGATTATTTCTGGGGTTGTTAAAGCTGAAGGTTGACTTTATATTTCTAGAAATAACTGTGTGAGTCCTGCTAAGACACAAGCTAAACCTATGTGGTAGCTGTTTACATCACTGACAGACTTACATGCTGCAAATTATAAGTCACAATTAGAAACCCTTCAGTCCCTCCATAGATCAAGGCTGGCTTTCTCTGCTTTGCTTTATGAACACAGTGCACTCAGGGCCACAGTGGCTCAGGATGTGTTGGACTTTGTACTAAAACTTGTGTTTTTTTAGCTTTAAGTCCCACCCTGTCTGTTTCAGCCATTGTGTCCTTGGGCAAGAAACTTCGCCTGCCTTGTCTGCTGTTGGTGGTCATTTATCATTTCACGTGCTGATGTTGTTACATAACATCAGTTTTTGAATGTATGTAGTGTAAAGCTCTTTGATTCTCTCTCAGTCTCTTAGAGGCCACTTTAATATGGAGTTCACTGACATTTCAGTACAGTAGGTTCACTTCCTGGTTGGAGGTCGCTGTGAACCACACCTCAAACTTTACAATCCTTTCATCTGAGACTTTGCCCTTTGCCGTTTACAAAGAACAAAGAAGACATGACACAGCTGAATTGGTAGGTTTATTTTCTCCGATGTAACTCTTTCTTTTTTATTTTCCACTGTTACAGTTTATATTTCTTTATGTATTTCAAAACGCATAATGAAAAGTTTTGATAATTGAAAACAAATCAGATGTTGCAGTTCATGGAAATTCAGTTGCTGAACTTATTTGTTGATGTTGGTAATAAGAACTGCTAATATTACAAATCCCTAACACATATTCTTGGAAAATATATTTTTGGGACCTCATACAGCATATAAAATCAAATTATTTTCTTCTTTAAAGGCTTTCGGTCATAATGCGTTAAAGTGCTTCATAATCAGAAAGGTTTGCAACCAAAATAACTGAAAGCACTTTATGAATGTTTCAAATATTTAAATGCCTTTTTTCTCTTTTGCCAGCTTTTCTGTCATCAAGATGGTCCACCTGCCCAAAAATATATCTTTTAATGCTTTGTTCAAAGAGGTTTTGGTCGCTGAACTTAAGTTATGCTTCCTTCTACTGATATGCACCTGTTCAGGTAATTTCTAACCGATAATGTATCGCTGCTAAGCGCAATGCTTAATCATCTACTGTTAGCTGCAAAATCAGAATCAGAAGAGAATCAGAAGTCTTTATTTGTTATTGTTCCTTAAGGGTACAAAGGAATTTTGAAAAGCTCAAAACAATATAAAAAAAAAATGCAGTGCAATAAAAAGAAAAAAATACTATTAGGACTGTGCATTTACAGAAGAAAAATATACATACAAGAAAATTGTGTCATTGCACGTGAGAATGTTGCACTTATTCAGTATTGTAGAAATTGCATTGTCTATTGACTGTTCATATGATTGTTGATAGTTACAGTCTATGTGAGGCATTTAGGCCAACAGTAGCTCTCATAATGAAGGTGTTGTTCATGGTGACCTGGGTGTGAGGAGTCCCTGATTATGCTGTGGGCTCTCCTTAGGCAGCAGTTCAGTCTCTGGGCAGTGTTAATGATTCTTTGAAGCTGCTTCCTCTCTGCTGCAGTGCAGCTAGATGACCACAATGAGATGCTGCAGCTCAGCACCAAATCCCCAGAGTAGAGGTAGAAGGAAAGCAGCAACTTTTGCCCCAGATTGTTGTTCTTTAAAATCCTCAGGAAGTAATTACTGTGCCTTCTTCAGGAACGGCAACTGTAGCAGGTCAGTGCAGGGCAGGTTGAGTGGAGAAAAAAATAAAATAACCAACAAACACTAAAACACACTGTTTTGTGTGAGAGCTATGAGGTGCTGCATCCATGCGTGAAGCCATTTTCTGCAAATGAAGAGGAAAAACCTTGATCACAAAAATATCTGACTGAAATTACATGAAATTACATTCATTTGGAGAAACAAAGCTGTCTAATTTGTTTCTCAGGTCAGTCCATAGAGACCAGTCAGCCTCAGCTGGTTACAGCCATGGTTGGTGATGATGTTGTGTTGCCGTGCCACCTGGAAGTTCCTCTGAAGGCTGATAAATTGGAAGTGGAATGGGGGAGACTTGACCTGAAACCCAAAGTTGTGCATCTGTGGTTTGAAGGCAGTGAATACAATGACGACCAAAACATTGCGTATAAAGGAAGAACATCACTGTTCACCGACAGACTGAAAGAGGGAGATGCTTCACTGAGACTGAAGAGTGTAAAACACTCTGACAATGGAAGATTCAGATGCTACGATGCAAAGAAGACTGAAGAATACTATGTTGATCTTCTTGTTGGTAAGTAAACAAAAATTCTGTCTGACCAGATCTCAATGTTTGGCATAGGGATGTAATAAACACTGCCGGGTGCAACTTCAAATTAACAACATAATTTCTGTTTAATCCTTATTATCTTATTGGCAGCTAAAAATGTGTTTATTTTAAAAAATAAAATGGTTTAATTGTAAAGGGTTGCATTTTTTCTATTGTTGCTTTGCAGCAATGTAGATGTGGGTTAACATTCCAGTATGGGCTCTTTCTGGACAGCTTTGGTATCAGAATCAGAATAACTTTATTAATCCCTTGCGCAAAATTCTTTTCTTGCAGTGCAACAGAGAAAAATAAGATTGTGAGTACCATATAGCAAAATAAAATATAGTATAATAAGACAGAATAAAATAAGCAAATTTAGAAGAATTACACACATCCCATATAAATAGTGCAAAATAAGGTATAAGAATTGAATAACATAAAGATGAATGAAATAATATGATCATCACATTATATAAAATTGACAGTGTTAAAAATCTACAATGTTGCTCAGTAACAAATTACAATTATGAAAATGACCATGTTGGAGTAATGCAATGAAAGGACTGTCAGAGAGATGAATTATACAGTATATTCAAGGATCTTACCAGGTGATTTATCTTCTTCCCACAACCTGAAACCCAAACTGTTAAGTGAATCGGTTACTCTTGGTTGGACTCAGTATTGTTCTCTATTACTTTTTTTGCCCGTTTGCTTCTTGTTGCCCTGTGATAGAGCGACACCAGAAAACGTATTAGTTTATTTGAACACCTACATTTTCATTTCAGAGTTAAATGCTGTTTAAAGTAATGGATTATAATAAAAAAAATGTTCCGGACATTTACTGGTTGTTTATTTTCTTTAGTCAAAACCTGCTGATTTTTAATTGGTTACCCTTGGTTTAGGATATCAAAGCGACTCATGCAGAAACAGAATGTAGACATCACACAGCAGTGAAGGGTTTATTAAAGTAATGATGTGTGTAACACTCACTGGTGTCCAATAGATATTAATTATAAAAATCATAATAGAGAAGGCTGGAGTCTCAGTGTTATTAACTACTTGAGCATTTGGAACCAACAGTGTCATGACCATATCATCATATCATTTTCTTACCAGAAGAAAGGTAAGAAAAAAAAAAACAGCACAACTATAGATAACAACTATTTTAAAAAGCAACTACAGCTGTCCCTATGGATGTATCATTCCTTGGCAACAGCTTCCAATCCTTGGCAATGATGTAAAAGTCCGATAAAATGCAACGTGTTCGCACACTCCAAGTCTCTAGAAGTATTGGTCTGAATTATTACTGTGTACTTAAAGTTTTCATTGTCCAAAACAAAAACTTTAACTCATAATGTTTAACAACTTACAAATCATGGCAATTTTGGCTTTATTTTACAATAAAATATTTTGGCTGTTTAGTTATTCAGGTTAGATGACATTTATTCAACCTTGAGACAATCTGATAACAAACATTTGTCTTAAATATTATACAATGTAAGAAGTAGAAGAATATGCTGTATGGCAATTTGTAAATAAAAAAACATGGTTACACTCAACTATAACCGTTATAGACAGGATTTATAAATAGTAAATGGAACAGATATTTTATTGAAGTTTGATCCATATACAAACTGCATAAAAACCATTTATAAAGGTAAATAGACTGTGTATTAAGGTCTTAAATCCACTGATATTAGGGCTAAACCGACAATGGAGGGGAATATGATCTATTTACCTTTTATAAATATTTCATATGAAGTTTAGAAATGTTGATCAAACATTGAAAAACTATCTTTCATTAATGAATTGTCTCTTTAACATTTATAAATAATGGCTATTGTAAGGTGTTACCAAGAAAATAACATCTGAGTTGAATTTCACAACAAAGATATTTTTCTTAGTTGTAGCTTAATGGCTATAGTTCAGGAACTACTGGTGCTGTGGAGCAGAGGGTTCTGATTGTTTGGCTTTCATATTGAGTTTAGTTTATCAAAGTGTCCTGTCTTTAGCTATCCTGAAGAGGGTTACACTCCACTCCTTCATCAGGTCTATATATGAATATTTTCTAGCTAAATTACTTATCAATTAATGATTCAGTAGATTTTTTTCTATCAACCCTTTCCTAATGTTTTGGATGCAGTGATGATAAAAATCTGACATCTCTCTTTTCAAATATCAGGTTCTGTATCTTTAGCTGGAATCAGTTTAGCAGCACTTGATGAAAGCAACAGTGGAGTGATGTTAGACTGCAGCTCTGCAGGCTGGTATCCAGAACCTGACATATTCTGGCTGGACGGGGAAGGAAACATTATGTCTGCTGGACCTACAAAGAAACTCAAAGGTCCTGATGGTATCTACAGTGTTAGGAGCAGAGTGACTGTGGAGAAGAAACACAACAACAACATCACCTGCAGAATCCTACAGAAAAACATCAACCAGACCAGAGAGAAACACATTTATGTTCAAGGTGAAACATTTAGCAGACTTTAAGTTCAAACAAATCAAATATTGTTTTACATAAAACTCTTCACATCTGTGTTTCAGATGGTTTATTTGTTCCTCGGTCAAACTGCAATGTCTCTGTGAGCTTTAGTGTGATTTTGGGACTCGCCCTTCCACTAGGAGTTGCTGCTTTCATCTGGAAATGGCAACAAAATAAAACCTGTAAGTTATTTATTTTTTATGACTCAAGGAGGCTCAATGTTTAAACTTTTATAAAAATGTTTTTGTTTAAAACTGCCTCAAAATGAATTAGTTCTTTGAAGTACTTGTTGCTAATCAGAAGCTAAGCTTAAGCAAAACTTTGATTTGATTATATTTCTAATTTCTGCAGCAATGAAGCACCTAAAAGACCAAGTGAATAAAGAGAAACAGCATCTGATGACAGAAGAAAAAGACTTTGTGGCTAACAAAATGTCAGATCTTGAAGAGTACTCAAGAAAAAGAAACCAGGATCAGAGAATCATTGATCAGCAGATTGAGGCATTAATGATGATGTCAGAGGAACTGAAGGAGCAGAAAAAACGACTGACTAATCAAAAAGATGAGGCACAAGAAATAGTTGAGGAAAATGAGAAGAAGCTTGAGGCTGTTGATGATGAAGTAGCAAACAACAAAGAGAACAAGACGGAAAAAAAAGCACAAGGATACGTAAAACTGAAAGAGATCATAACACAGTGCAATGAGAGACTGATTCAGAGAAAGGCAGATAATCAACATGTGGAACTGGTGACACAAAAACTGATGGAAAAAACAAGCCAGGAGGTTAAAAAACTGAAGGAGAGAAAACAGGAAATAGAGAAGCTTGTAGTGGAAATAAAAGAAAAGATTAAAGACATGGAGACAGGAAAGTGATAAGATAAGTAAATATAATGTTTTGATGAAATAATATGACGTTTTCAAATTTTATGATGTCAAACAATTTAAATCATTTACATGGTTCAGAAACTTCAGAGAGAAAACTAGGAACAAGGCTTACAAAGAAATAGCTAACTATTGTGGTGTACTTTTACCTGTCCTAAACTTCTCTGTTTTAAATATCAGACCAAAAGTGGGACCTTAACTAATTTTGTTTTATATCAGGGAATCTGTTGTGTTTATCTGAGTGTTGATATATCCTCTCACATATTGAGATGTAGTAACTGTAATGTTTTGACTATAAAAGAAGACAAAAATCTGAAGGAGATAAAACTGGAAATAGAGAACCATGGAGTGGAAATGCAAAGATGGCTTAACGAAATTCAATCGAAAATGTGATTTCATTGCTGGAACATGAAAGTAATCAACTTTAATATCTACAAAATGATAAATTAAACATCATAATGACTTTCATTTTAGCAGATTTAATGGAAACCTTCAGACATTTTTCTGATTTTAAAAAACCCTTAAGACAATCGAGATCTAGATACATTTTTTGTTTCTTCCATCATCACCATGAAAGAAAATAACATTTAAACAACTTTAACTGCAGCATAGTCATTGTTTTTTTTTACTAATGGAGAAACCCAATTTTTCTCAGATAGAATGTTATAAATATCAAATATTTGGTTTCTTTAAAAAAAAAAAAATCAAATACAGGCTTTTTATAGTGTAGAAGAAATACTTTTTTTTTTTTTTTTTACAAAATTTAAAATGATAAAAACTGCTGTGCCTTTTTTTTTTATGTTCACTCTTAAATTTTTGCAGCCTTGATGTATTTATCATCTATGTGCATTTTGTACAAAGAACTTTAAAAAGAAGCAACCCTGAAAAATTGCTTCACTGTATTAAATGCTGTATATCCATCCCTAAAATACTGTCATCAGCTAATAATCAAAGAGCATCGGTAATTTGACAGTACAATACACAAAACTGATGTTTGCACAGAAAATCTTTTCTTTATGTTAACTCTCTTTTCCTTGAGGTGATGTGTTTTTAATTATAAACTGTATCTGACACTCAATTAATTCTTCTGTCATTAAATTTATACTAGTTTTACAGAATTTTTTACACTTCACACATTCATAAACATAAGCTGGTGCTGTTTGTGGTTCCTTCTGCTTCTGATGAGACACCAATACAGTTTATGAAGTTTTATCTTTAGTTCTCTCTTTTCAAACTCAATATGAATTATTAGAATTTTTTTCTGGGGAAAATCCCTAATCAGGGAGCAGCAGCTATATGTCTAGACTTTTTAAACATTGCTTGTTCAGCTTTCTAAATAAACACACTGAAAAACAGTCTACTGAAGCCTGTGGTTTTATTTTAAAGGAGTTTCACAGACATATAATTTACACTCAAAAAATGTGAAAGGGGAACGCCATTTTTTTTTTACATTGGGCCCTTGATTTTACATTATTACATCATGTTCTACTCACCCATATGGGTTTTTTAACATGTGGAGCTGTTCTGAAGATATTAGGTTAGGTTAAATCAAATTAACGTCTTCCTAAGGGCAACGACTTGAAGGCACAAACTGAACTGCTCATAATTTATTCTTTATGGTACGCCAGCATTCATAACATGTAGGCGAATCACTGTCCCCCAGACATTTGCGGTTATATTTTTTATATTTATATCTTTTAAAAACAAAGAGGAGTGTGTATGACGTCATCCGTGCGCGCCAGCTATCAT
>NW_015151918.1:60017-61098 GCF_000732505.1 Cyprinodon variegatus
CAGATACTGGATCAGAAAGAGATGTAACAGGACAAGAGCTAGTAGAGACAAAGTGTTCATTAAACTGCTTAGCTATATTCTGTTTGTCGTGTATGACAACTGAGTCTACTATGATGCTTTCTGGCAGATGTAATTTAGTCTGTGAACCTGATAAAGATTTGATCTGCTTCCAGAATTTTGTTGGATTGGCAAGGTTTTCTGAAATGGACTTCAAATAAAATTCTGATTTTGTTTTCCTAGTCTGAAGTGTGCATTTATTTCTTAGAGCTCTAAATTTGGTCCAGTCTGAGGAGGAATTTGTTAGTCTTGCTTTGGCCTAAGCAGAATTTCTTTCTCGGATCATATTCAGGAGCTCATCCGTGACCCAGAGATTATCCCTACTAGAGATTCTAAATTTCTTTATGGGGGCATGTTTATTGCAAATTTCAAAAAAGTGCTCTGGAAGTATAGCCAGGCAGTCTCAACATCTTGTATTAAACTAGCCCAACCAATACTACTGTTGTATAAATCATGGGAAAAAGCTTGTGTATCGAATTTCTTAAAGTGCCTTTTGAAAATATAACGGGATTTGGTTCTAGGTAGTTTTGCATCTCTCACAACAGCAATGGCACAATGATCACAGACATCGTTGCAAAAAACCGCTGTGGACGTGTATTTATGGGGCTTATTGGTTAGAATCACATCCAATAATGAAGACTTGCTGTGATCTATTGAGTTTAACCTTGTCGGGCTATCTATAAGTTGTGTAAGATTAAGTTTATCACATACATTCTTGACGTTAGCTGAGGCTGGAGAGACCCAGTTCCAGTTAAGGTCACCCATAAGTATAAGTTCAGTATCACAGAGACTATGTAAGACATCTGAGAGGGATGATAGTGCTTCTGGTTTGGTGGAAGGTGGTCTATAACAGCCCACTAAGATAAACTGAAGCGTTACAGTCAGATTCACTTTAATTGCTAGTAATTCAAGTTGTTTTGGTTTAGTTACTGCCAGTGATAAAGAAGAGCACAATTTAGTTTTGATGTAAATAGCTACACCACCTCCCTTGCCAATTCTATCAGCTCTATACACTTGTAACCAT
>NW_015151918.1:62634-69461 GCF_000732505.1 Cyprinodon variegatus
AACCTTGGTCGGCTGCAGCGAGGACTCTAAGGCCTTTGTACATGGGTTGTGCACCACTAAAGCATGTTCAGCCCACCACTATTTAAAACCTATTTGAAGTAAACATATAATGGCTGATTACCTGCAAATAAGACTCTGAGAACAACTCTAAGCCCCAAAAAACTAACTTAATTATTTTTAACAGTATTCGGATTAGTTTTATGTATTCCATATAATCTAAATGCACATTTGTAGATAGACTGGCCATTAGTCCATTCTTGAATGGCCACAAAAATCTGTTTAGTCAGGGGAAGATAACCTGCTTCATTCACTACACGATTAGGACATAATAGCTTCTGTATGATAGTAACCCACCATAACATGAGTTGGAGGTTTATTCCAGAAGGGTTAGACCTAAGGAGAATCCAGGATTCAGAACAGAGAATCTGTAAAAGGAAGCATACTAAACTGCCAGTTATTTCCAGAAGAACAGAGGAAGGAGGAACATCAGACCTTTTTATATTTGAGAAAATAAAATGCTGTTCATTAAAAAAAAAAAAAAAAAAAACATTGTCGGAAAAGACAGAATACCACTACCATGTTTAGTTATGTGTAAATTTAAACTAACATGCACATTATCTTTCAAAACTGTAAAACATATATTGTCAATTATGTGGCTGCTGGAAGTCAGGTTGGCCAGAGGTCTATGGTCTATGGCTAACTGCTGTGGCTACATGGTAGGTGGGATACAAGCACTTTGCATTGTCATTGTACTGAATTGTGCTATACAAATAAATTTGCCTTGCCTTGCCTTACAATCAATCTGCCCAGATGCATCTCAGCATGTTGTGTGGGTCTGCCTTACTGCCTTCCCTGACCCTGCATGCATCCTATGCCTGCAGTCAGGTGGGGGGACGCTGGGGGATGTTTAGCACCTGGGCTTGGGTGGCTTGCATGCCGTACTAGGCCTAGGGAGGTGGAGTACTGGGGTTGTGGTTGTCTGGCAGCCATAGGTATGAGAGGACCATATGGATGTGGGGGGCCTGGAGCGGCTATTACTGGCTGTGACATAAGCAGACATTGAGAAAGAATCAGATATAAAAAAGGTAACTGTTAACTAGCTCAACATGTGGCCCCTTCCATGAAGACACAACCAGGCTGACAAACTCAGAGCAGGTTCCTATGTTAGAGGATGGAAGAGAGCACATACAGTTCTACACTGAAAAAACAGGCCAAGCTCCAACATCTAAACAGAGATGTTAATGGCAGAAGCAGAGCTGATATTTCTCTCCAGGTTGGTGTCAAAGCCACGTGGGGAAAGACCAGATAAAGCTAATATGATGAGAAAAAGCAGAGAAAGCCTAAATCCAAAAGGTTCTCTGAAGTACTTGTTTGCTAATCAGAAATTTAATTAAAACAATTTTTTTTTTCCTTTTAATTTTTCTGCAGCAATGGTGAAGCCAGAACAAAACGTTTATGAAGAAAAAAAGCAGCTCATGACAAAAGAAAAAAAGTATGTGGCTAAGAAAAAGCTCACCCTTGAGGTGGATTTAAGAAACTAGGATCGGAGAAGTACTAAAAGAAAGAACAGGAAAAAGAGAGCAATGTAGTGGAAATAAAAACAAAACAGCTTAAAGAAATTGAGACAGATGTTTTTTCACTGCTGAGACAGAAATAAATTAACTTGGATAGTTTTCTACTTCATGTACAGTAGCAGCCATTCAAAATGGCCCTTCCAAGTCAAACGCCAGCTGAATGGCAACCCACTTCTGGCCACTGGAGTGACCCCCTCCTTCTCTTGGGCGTGCATATTTTTTTACTCTGACTCCACCCTTTTACTGAATTATAGTGTGTGACCAGGAGATGACACCTAGATCTTAATGTCCACAAATCATGACAGAAAGAATATTTTAGTACTAACATTGATGTTTAAAAAGGAATTGTAGGGGACCAACCAAGGACCCATCAAGGAAAGGGGAAATTTTGAATGGCTACCACTGTAGGCAAATTAGCTCGTTAACAGGTTTTAAATAGGAAGACCTTATTTTCATATATATGAATACATGGGATGGATATCTTTCAACAAAAAACTAACATTTTAGATAATTTATCGTATGGTTCAGAAACATTGAGGAAGGAACTAGGGTGAAAAATAAATGGCTAAAAATATTCTCCTTTTTAGTTTCCAGCCACAGTCTGTGGCCTGAACCTGAAAAAAACAAAAAAAATTACTAATATCAGGAGGTGTGTTGTCTTTTACTGGCTTTTGATATACCCTTCCATGTACTGAAATGTTATTACTGAAATATTTTAAGTGTAAGATAAGGAAATATGAATCAGGTAGTAAGATTTATAATAATTATGAGCATAGCTGCCTTTTGTTTTTATTTATTAGTTAAATTCTTTTCGTTTTTCCTGATACACCCATTACCCATAAACACGTGTGTAATTGATGTAAGAAGGAGCAAATATGTTTTTCTGAAACCTTAACATTAACCGTTATAGGTGTTTAGGTCATTAAAATATCCTTGTATTGGTCAATGTTGGAAGAAGTTATGATGAAAATTATATGACATACAAAATCTGGTGGAAATTTTAACATTCTATAATAGAATATATATTATTTCTATATTTTCGGCAACTGATTTTAAAGTATGTTTGATCATATTTTACATCTGTTGATCAAGAAGGTTACTTCATTCCAGTGTCACAGACGTTCTCCACACTTCAATAATCAGACTTCATCCTCTGCTGACAAACATGGGTTGGGGCTTTTAGTCGTTCCTTCCACCTATGATGAGAAACAATGACCATCAGTCAGAAGCGAATTCACTTTGGGTTTGTCTCAGTTTTCTATTTTTTTTCTGTGTTTGTCCTTTGTGGAGTTTCACAGTGACCTACTTTGCCTCGCTTCTTCTGCTTTTATTTTTAAAATACAAAAATCATCTGTGAGGTGAAACTGATCCAGAACTTGCATCTCATGTGGTGGCTGCAGCAATTTCTGTGTATTTGTGTGCTTTATTGAACCTTACTTGCTTTTGACAAAATAAACATGCATGAGAGAAGCGACATGGTTTTGTTTTGTGGTTTAAAACTAAGAAGATAAATTTACATCCATCTGTTTCTCAGACTTGTATCTAAAAACAGTTTAGTTTAGTCTGCTTAGGTTTGAAATTGAATTTAGTCTTTTTTATATGATAACAGATAAGATAAAATGGTAAACTTTGTCACTCTAGAGTGTTTAAATAAATTGACATAATGTTTAGTTAATGACTTGACTCAAAAACATCCACAAAGAACAAATCTTTCCCACAGAGTACTGCATATTTACTGAATTGTTGATAAAATCAGGTTTACAACACCAAAAAATATCTGTGCAACCAGAATGTGTTACTAAATAAACTTCAAACACACGGTCTTGAAAGTTCCTTACTCCTTTAAACAAGCAACGTTTTAATTACCATCAATTAAAAAAAAAAAAAAAAAAAAAAAAATTTAAGTGTAAGATTTTTCCTTACTTGTTTTGGCTTGCTGAGAATCTTGTGTCCTTTGTCCAAAAAGGAAAAAGTTTGATCCTGAAGTTTAACAAGGGAAGAGAACATACAAATATTACAAAATAAAAGCTTTTAAAGTAGATTTTAAATACCCTAATTTGAAGGAAAATGTACTTTCCACGAAGATAGGAAACAATGCCAGAGAACACATCTTTTTTTACAGGAATGAGTGAGTAAAATTGAACTTTGAGGAATGGAGACGCTGGCTGCTTTTGACAAGCTACAGAATTAATGATTGATGATGATTGCGCTTCAGATGGCGATGTTTAAATAACCTAGAAGAGTTAGCAACCATTAAGAATGCCTGTCAAGGGAATAAGGAATGGAGGATGAAGAGATGGGGGATGAAGGGTTGAGGGGATGAAGGGATATAGGGTAAATTAAAAATGCCAGTAAAAATCCTGATTTTCTTGCTGTGAGTCCAAGTATAAAGACAATTACGTACCAGGGAGTATTAGTTGAGAACATTAAGCAGTTTCAGAAATTAAACAGAGTATGGCACTCCATACTCCTTTAAGTTAATTAAGCAGCTCCAGTAAAATAACTACAAAACAGAGAGCCAACTGGAAGTTACTGTAAACCGACCCAGTGTGTTTTTTATATTTTTACTGATATAGCTCTAGAAACTGATGTCCTTGCAGTTTGAAAACAGCTTCAAAAATTATTGGTAATTTTGATTACACATTTCCACTTCATGTCAATATGCTGAAGACATCATGATAAAAAAAAAAAAAAAAGATTTATCACTATGCCTTCATAGTCATACTGAGGTTAGACTGAGTAAGTCAGTCATTGTGATTTTGGTTGATCTACACATGTGCTTTTTTATGTATGTAAGCTTGTAACCTTTATTTAACCAGGTATATCTTATAGACATACCAAATCCCTTTGACAAGATAAACCTGGGCAAATGTTTGATTTTGTAAGGCAGACAAGACATGTTATTTAAAAATATACATATTAGCCTCACTTTAACCAATAGTTTGATAACAATAGTGAAGTTAAATAAAGTTTACTGAGAGTTTAATATCTTGTACTTTTTATCAGAATTTAAATCTTTCAGATTAATGAAAAGAGGATAATGATGAAATCTTAATTTAGCTTAAAACCCTACCAAGTTTTTTTTTTTTTTCATAAATAAACTTTTTCCTCTTTTAGCACACATTGCTCACAAAGTGGCATTTATTGAGGCCCACTAACACTGACTGTACAGGGCCCTTTTTTGCCACTACGCACCTGGTTGGAAGTCAAACTTTAAAGTTGGCGGCCCTTTCTTTATCAATTCAAATTATTTTTCTAAATAATCAATCTACCAAGGTTCTTTATAAAACATGCTGCGATTACATCACTAATCCCTCAATTATGAGGAATTTATCAATACCTTTTATCTTGAAGAGAATTACTCCAATCACCGCAGACAACAAGGCCAGTAATGCAACTTTAACAGCGTACTCCAGAACAGCAGTTTTAGACTGCTCACATTCCACAGTGTAGCGATCTTCAATTGGTGCTAAAGAACACAGATCCAAATATTCCCCTATAAACATTGTGCATAAAAATCTTAAAAAAAAAGAAAAATACATTTACTAACCTGTAAGGGGTTTATAAACAGACAGCCAGGTTTCAGGAGATTCTCCAGCTGCAGAGATGCTGCACTTGTACAATCCTTCATCTGCCTTTGTGACATTTTGGATGGTCATGTTGTTTGTATAGCAGGTCATGAGATGCAGACAATTTCTGTAAAAATCTCTTATGTGATTCAACTCAGTTTTCAGTTTAGCTTTCAGTGCAGTTTCTTTATGGATACAAGCAAGAGTCACATCTGATCCTTCCACCACAGGTTGGGTTGGAGTGCCCAGGATCACCAAACCAGCTGAAAAATTTAAATACATGGTCATATTTTTTTGTTTAGTTTTTGATGTTTTGGTTGCTTTTTATGTACTCTATAACTGCAGGCACAAGGAGTTAACTTTATATACTTGGTGATCATTTAATTCATTTGAAATACAACACCCCTTATCAGTAGGGTCTCAATAGCCACTCAGGGATTTGGGATTGAAGTCCTTCAACCGAGCAGTAGGGCCAAGGACACCACAGGTACAATTTTATATTTTGTTTTACTTTTTTTTTTCTTTTACCAACTAAATGTCTACACTAAATTAAGAGCTAAATTAATGAGAGAATAAGACATACCTGTAACAGAAATGTTGACCGCACTGCTCCTTTCCCCAGCATCATTTTCACACCAATATTCTCCACTGTGTCTTTCCAGGGCAGGTTTAAGTGTGCAGGAAGGTTTCTGTGAGCTGCAGGGATCTGAGGAATTTGTTGGCCTGACTTTGTGGAACTCCTTCATTACTCTCCAAGCCTTAACAGCATTTATCATCTTACATTTTATAGTTACAGACTCATACTCAAAAAACTGAAGTCTCTCTGGAGAAATATGAGGAAAAGCATAATCTAAACAGGAAATAATGAGAAAATTATTAGTTATTGAAAATAATAATTCTAAATATTGAATTATTACCTAGTATTGTTCTGCAACTTTTTAGTTGAATTGTTGAAAATAGTATGCAATCTTTGCATTTCAAAGAAGTAAATTCATAAAATTTAAAGTTTTACTTTCAATAGCTACACAATACTGTTATTAAAAAAGCTCACCAGCTCTCTGAGCAGTACAGCCATGTTTAGTTTGTACAATCAGCAGGACATACATGTTTACCACTGCAAAGACATTAGAAATAAATAAACATCTGATCACTATATGCCAACCGAGACAAAGTAACTTCTTTTTAAAATTTCTACTCACAAATGCCAAAAGATGTAGCCTTCATGTCTGATGCTTAGTAATGACTGTCAACTGTATCAAGCTGTCATCTAAGCTAAATGTTGGTCAACACTTCCTCTTCCTGTCTGGATTATTTTAGGGGCTTGTGAAGGTAGAGGTTGAATTTATATTTCTAGAAAAACAGCAAAAGCACTGCTTTGACAAAAACTGACACCATACAGTACCTTTTACAGCACTGGCAGCCTATGCTGCATACCATAAATAACCCCTCAGTCCCTCCAAAGATATTGCCATTAAATGTTAAATGGCCTGTACTTATATCCGGCTTTTTCAAGTCAGGAGACTTGACCAAAGTGCATTATACTATAATCAGTCATTCATGCACACGTTCACAAACTGATGGTGGCAAGCCCCATAGTACCCCCAGGTGCCCTGGGGCTCACTGACAAAAGCGAGGTCTTAACCAAAAGTTTCAAACACATGCACCACCAGCCAAACATCAATAG
>NW_015151918.1:69754-71412 GCF_000732505.1 Cyprinodon variegatus
ATTATAACCACCAGAAAAAGCAACAACGAGGTCCCAATTGTTGTTCGCCCGAGGAGCATTTAGAAGCTGCTGATCTGTGACTGGTCCTACCCGAGAAGGAGGAGCCTTGAAGAGCTGCTATATGACTTGCCTCTTATTATTGCATCTTTTTTAAAAGCTGCTGTTGGATGGACAGCAGTTCTGAACAGACTAGACAAGAACGGGATGAAGTGAAGAAGTGAGGCGAAGGCTAAACAGTAACACCCATCCTGCCCCCTTTCCATCTAATGCTTAATAAATGCTCTGCTTGGGTGAACTAGATAGTATTGTTTGTGTTTGTGTGAAATAAGCTTCCTGATTCAACTGCTGACGATTTTAAGAGTTGTGAATCAATGCTAATGCTCACTGAACAGACTGAACTAGCAGCGTGGGCCTGAAGAAACTGCATGGGGGACATGTCCCCTGCACTTTTTCAAACATCCGTTTTGGTCCCCTGCATGTTTTATTGTCCAAAAACAATGTTACTGTACTGTTCACAGCTAATTGTCAAGTATGAGAACCTAGCAAAAAAAAATGCAGCTCAAGCTGAAGCCCGCTTCCCTGAGTTTAAACTGCCCACAAGCTCTTGAAGGGCACACAGCTATCACCGCTTTCACTCCTGAGAAGCTCCTTTTACAAAATTCTGATAAGCCACTGAATCGGGTCTATGATTGGATAGTGAAACACGCTGAAGTTAGTTATATAGAAAAAAAAATGCGTTTCCTCAATTTCTAAAATCAAAACTTCGTCCATGCATGAGAAGCTGGCCGATAGAGCTCATACTAGGTAAGGCTAACAATCTGCCGCTGATGTGCTGACAACGGTTCCCTTTTAAGTCGTCACTAAACACAGAACACCTGTGTTCAGCACCTGCCCGCTCGTCAGCAGCAACCTCAGAAGAGAGGGAGAGAAAGCCGAGCTTAGCCGGCCAGACGTCACTGCAGCACCCAGACAATGTTACACATCCCTTTAAACAACACTATTACTGTAGAGTTTGTAGTAAGTACATTGTCTCTTCACAATCGCTGGAAAAGACTCAAATGTGTGTCACGTTCCTCTATTACGATAGTAAAAGCTGTAACAATCTTGTTTCTGTTGGTTTTCTCTAAGTTTTCTGTTTCAATTTCATCCAGGTATTTCCTTGTTTTCTAGCTTTATTGGTGTGTTCTGGATTTTTTTAAGTTTCTTAGGTCTTTCTTTGTCTGTTCTCTGTTGCCCCTTTCTGTTTTCTTTTCCCTTGGCTTCCTCATCAGCTCTACTCACACCTGCTCCTTATCCGCTCGTTAGTCCTGCCTTTGTTCGGTAAGCCATAAATTCACTCCCTCTGCAGTCCCTCTGTGCTGTTTCGTTGTCTTACTTTCTCTCACCCTGGCTCCTAGTGATGGTTTTCCCCTGATGTCTCCATGGTTCTGGTTTGTGTTTTATTTTTATGTTGGATTTTTTGAAACCTGTTTTTGTTTAACATTTTTAAGTTGGATTTTTGGATTCCTGTTTTTGCTACCTGTGTTATCCCATTAAATCATCAAAGAACTCACCCCTGCCTCTCAGCCTCTGCATTTGGGTCCTCACAAAAACTGAGCCAGAGCCCTTTAGCGGGCCTGAACCTGAGCCAGGGCCCATTAGCGGGCCAGAACTCGAGC
>NW_015151918.1:74387-76186 GCF_000732505.1 Cyprinodon variegatus
TAATAGAACTTATCCAAAATGGTCCTTGCAGGAAGGTTGGAACCCCCAGAGGGGGGGTGCATCTCTGCAACAGACTTCCCTTCCTTCCCCAACCTCTGATTTGGCTGTGGTGTCACTGTGTCAGGAATCTAGTTGGGAGGAAGAAATTTAAACGATTAATATCCAGTGTATCAGTAGAACATCATTCTTCTATGACAGAGAGACAGACAGACACAGGCACAGGAAGGCAGACGCGCACACACACGCATATACATTCACATGCATACACCCCATGCTCGCACTAACACACACGTTCCCACTACTACAGGCCCACCCGTTCATTACCTTATTCCGTATGTCAGCTGTTGGCTCCTCAGATGTCGCTTAAGATTCGTTATGTTCTTCCCTGCCATTTTGAAGCCGCAGACTCTTTGGTGGCGTCCTTGCTCCGGTGTTTTCCTTTGAGTTGTAAACGAAAAGGCACCATACATCCAGGCGTTGTTTAACAAACAGTACACCGGTATCCACAATGACTGCGAAGTTGAGCTATGCTACTACTGACTGAGTGCTGCGGGGTACTGTGGGACAGGTGCCATGTAGGGAAAAACAGCGCAACAATGCGTAATCTTCTGTGAAGCTCAAGAAACACTTATATTAAAAATTGCAAAGTAATCATAAACAATTACATTTCTTAATGTCCATTCTTCAATGGATCGTAAATATCGTCTGGTCTTAGTGTCGTTGACGAAAATCATTTTTTATTTTTATCATATTTTTATTTTCTGGAAACGATTGTTCATTATCGTCTCGTCATTGTCACAGGAAAAAGGGGCGTTGACGAAATATTTTCGTCATCATCATGGTTGTTGAAATTAACATTGCTTGGCTGCTCTCCAAACAGTAAGAGAGGTTCCAACATACTCTGTGCTGAGTTACTACAGGTGAATTGACTGTAAATTATACCTACAGCAGACCAAAACAAAGTAACAACTCAGTTGTGTTTTTGAAGGAAGTGCAAGTGTTTTTACACTTACACTTCATTGACATAACAGAGCAGTGTTTATATGCCATAGGAAAATTTTTAAATTGCACAGTGCAAAAGTTGGATGGTGGTTCTATAAATTAAACTCAACTGAGCTACATGTCAAATGTCCACTTTCCCACAGATTTTCACAAAGCTACAGTCCGTTGGAAGCATCCAGTTAAAGATCCGCAATTGCAATCACATCAAACAGGAAAAAGAAAATCGATAAGATTTGGTTAGTCAAATTAAAATATGGTAACAACAGATCAGTAACTGCAAATTAGAGCATAATTCTTATATATTCCCCAAAAATAAGACCTTTAATTTCAATTATTGGATGCAAAATATTCAGGAAGACGTTACTTGGATACAACCTAACGGAATATCTTCAAAACAGCTCCAAATGAAACAAAACTCAAATGGGTGAGAAAAACATGATGTAATAACGTAAAATCAAGGGTCCAATGTAAAAAAAAAAAAACGCTGTTGCCCTTTAAGTATATATTTCCACATGTGTTAATTCATAGTTTTGATGCCTTCAGTGTGAATCTACAATTTTCATAGTCATGAAAATAAAGAAAACTCTTTAAATAAGAAGGTGTGTCAAAACTTTTGGTCTGTATTGCAGACATCCCAAGTTCCAAAAACTCGTTTCAATGAGATACTTATCCCCGAAGTCCCCGCCCCCTGGGGACAACGGACCCGCACCGTTCCCCATACATACACATTTAAGGCCAGTGTTGTGATTCTATAGTTAAATTCTATTCCCAGCCCGCTGGGAATTTATGTTTCTGAT